>NC_086325.1:118913482-118940056 GCF_036172605.1 Pelobates fuscus
CAGTCCGAGGAAGGGCGATTTTAATAAGTCACTTCTACAAAAAGAATCTCAATGGATTTTCTCATTTAAGACCTTGGCTCCTCTCGGTCTAAATGAGGAATTCAATTACACTGCATTTATACATTAACCAACCATCATTTCAGGGTTTACTCTTATTATCATTATTTATGATCATTGCCCTTTGGGCTTATTCTTTAGAATCAATGTTCCAGCTATCCTTACAACCAGTGTACTGCCTCCAAAATTTTTTTTAACTGCCTTACCTACTTCTCAACACATAGCTATATCTACTATCTTGAGTGACAGACTCTCCTCTCTCTCTTGTTTCTGTATTCAATAAGCATACTCACATGCAGGCCCAGACAATCTAAAGTTCACTGGTTCACAGGCTCACAGACGTTTTCACTGACACACACAAGATCATTGACACACACAGACAAGCTTACAGGTACAGACAAGCTCACTGACACACACCTGTTTACTACTGACAAGCCCACCGACACACACATACATACAAGCCTACTATTGACAAACTCACTAACACACAGATGCTCACTACAGACAAGCTCAGTGGCACACACCCAAGATCACTACAGACAAGTTCACTGACACACAAGCTCAATACAGACAAGCTCACTGACACACACACACACATACAAGCTCACTACAGACAAGCTCGCTGACACACACTTACATGCTCACTACAGACAAGCTCAATGACACACAAATGCTTCCTATAGACAAGCTCATTGAGACACACGCTCACTACAAACAAGCTCTCACGCTCACTGCAGACATGCTCACTAACACACACATACAAGCTCACTGCAGACAAGCTCACTGACACACACATGCTCACTACAGACAACTTCACTGGCACACACAGACAAGCTCATTCACTAGCAGACACACACACACACACACACACGGTCACTCTCACTCACTAGCTGCAGTGTATTTAAAATCTACCTGGTACTGAAGGCTGTGAAAGCCCTGGGAGGTGAAGACTCCTTTTTCTGCCGACGAGGTCTGCTGCTTGAGGCTGGAGGCGAAGCTAGAGTGCTGAGGCAGGGGTTGAGAGCGGGGCGGAGCTCGAGTCCAGGACATAGCAGGAGAAGCACAGAAAGCTCCTCCCTACAGTGCTCCCTCCGGCCACCGCAGCCTCAATGCGGCCGCACCAGCACCTCTCTCCATAATTTCCTTGGAAATTGTTTAAATTATATTAAGGCTGTGTGCCTGGCCCCAAGTGCTGTGGCCCACCGGGAAATTTCCTGGTATCTGGTGGGCCAGTATGGCCCTGACTGTCAGTGATATCTCACTCAGTACCCTAGTGTTATTTATAATATGTGTGCTAGTGCTAGGAACATTCATCGTCCCAAATAGCATTATCATTCCCAACAAACATTTTTATTTTGCTTCTCTTTTTATATGCATGTTTGTGTTTTTACGCAGTTGAAAGAGATGTGTCGCAGGGAACTTGATAAAGCAGAATCTGAAATCAAGAAAAACAACTCTATAATTGGAGACTACAAACAGGTGAAATTACTGAAGCTTTCCTAACATTTAAACATGTGGTCTTCTCTACATATATATTATTTTATTTTATTCTTTAGTTGTATATGTATCTGTCTGTTCCACTTAGTAATCTCTGGGACTGTTGTTATTGCTGAGTGTCGCTCAGTGTATATAATTTTCATGCAACCACTCTGTTCGTGATGATTACAAGTCTGTCCATTTGCCATATCATTATTTACTTCAGTTAACCACATAACATAAGTATGATATCTGATATATACAGATTGAACTTTTTAAAATAAATATATATTTATAATATATATATATATATATATATATATAAATAAATTAACAGAAGTAGGCCTGCACTCACAGTCTTTAAAGGGACACTCCAGGCACCCAGACCACTTCTGCCCATTGGAGTGGTCTGGGTGCCAACTCCCACTACCTTAACCCTGCAAATGTAATTAGTGCAGTTTTCATAAACTGCAATAATTACCTTGCAGGGTTAAGTCCTCCCTTAGTGGCTGTCTACTAGATAGCCACTAGAGGGCACTTCCTGGTCCATAGCACAGGTTTTCTGTGCTATAGCGTCGCTGGACATCCTCACGCTGTGTGAGGACCTCCAACGTCGCTAAAATCCCCATAGGAAAGCATTGAAAAGCATTTTTAATGCTTTCCTATAGAGAGGTCTATTGCGCGTGCGCGGCATTGCCACGCATGTGCACTAGGTCTCCCCAGCCGGCGGGCGTGATCAGTCTCCCCCGCCGGCTGATGTGATGAAGGGGAGGAGCGGCGGCGGAGGAAGAAGCAGCGACGAGGGACATCGTCGCTGCCCTTGGTAAGTGACTGAAGGGGTTTTCACTCCTTGAGCATCTGGGGATGGGAGGTGGGAGGGAGAGGGGACCTGCAGTGCCAGGAAAACAGATTGTTTTCCTGGCACTGGAGAGTCCCTTTAATCAATTACATATCTTTATTCAATTTACATAAAATCCATAGATTAACGTTTCAGTCCACACAGAATAAAGGTCTGGCA
The DNA here is from genome assembly GCF_036172605.1 of Pelobates fuscus. NCBI lineage: Eukaryota > Metazoa > Chordata > Amphibia > Anura > Pelobatidae > Pelobates > Pelobates fuscus. The sequence continues at coordinate 118,916,034 of NC_086325.1, forward strand.
CCCGGCAACTTAAAGAAAATATTTTGTTTAGCCTGAGTGCAATGATTCCTATATATACATATATATATATATATATATATGTGTATATATATATATGTACTTGAGACTGACTTGAAATGTACTTGAGACTGACAAATACTTAATACAATAGCATTTGCTGCATCCTCATTAGTTAATATTGTCTTTATTATAAAACAGGTAGAGAACATTTCAAAACACTCTTAAAAGTCCATCTGATAATTTAATGGAGATTTTTCAGTAAGTTAGCAAAATCTCTTGACATTAACTTTTGACATCTATATTGAGCAATGAGTTAGTGGTATTAACTTATATACACATAATATACCTGTTTAATATGTAATATACCATGTATGTTTATGGTATTAGGCAGACAAAAGCCAGCAATAAACTTTAGCAGCTGGTTTAGGGGTGATCAAGTTAAATAAAACTGGTGATTTATCTGTTCTATTAAAGGGACACTATAGTCACCTAAATGAATTTAGCTAAATAAAGCAGTTTTAGTGTATAGATCATCACCTGCAATTTCACTGCTCAATTCACTGTCATTTAGGAGTTAAATCACGTTGTTTCTGTTTATGCAGCCCTAGCCACACCTCCCCTGGCTATGATTGACAGAGCCTGCATGAAATAAAAACTGGTTTCACTTTCAAACAGATGTAATTTACCTTAAATAATTGTATCTCAATCTCTAAATTGAACTTTAATCACATACAGGAGGATCTTGCAGGGTCTAGCAAGCTATTAACATAGCAGGGGATAAGAAAATCTTAATCAAACAGAACTTGCAATAAAGAAAGCCTAAATAGGGCTCTCTTTACAGGAAGTGTTTATGGAAGGCTGTGCAAGTCACATGCAGAGAGGTGTGACTAGGGTTCATAAACAAAGGGATTTAACTCCTAAATGGCAGAGGATTGAGCAGTGAGGCTGCAGGGGCATGTTCTATACACCAAAACTGCTTCATTAAGCTTAAGTTTTTCAGGTGACTATAGTGTCCCTTTAATTGGAGGTTGTCTACAAATATTAAAAGAAACATATTGAAAGGAACATATAATTTTTCCGAAGGTCAAGTTCTCAGCATGCTATGAAATTGATAGGATCATAGTGAAAATGAAAGGTTTATAAACCTAATCTTTCCCTTTACAGGAGTAAAGTTATTTGCACAAAATAGTGGAGTGACTTCTAATAACCATGTTGCCTCATTTGTGCCTCACATGCTGCCGATTGGGATGGAGAGCATATGAGCTGAACATATGGATCAAAATTAATTATCAGTTGTTTAATTAGGTGTTGAATGCACTGATATTGTGCAAGTACAAATAACCTTGATGCACAAATTTAATATTGCACGGCTTATCAAAATTATGTTAACATGATCTTTAGATAGATGTGGGTGCATATTTATACGTTTAAACAAACAATTTATATTTGTGTTCTATGGTCGTTGCTGCCGAGCAGAACTGGTGGGAGTTTGAGCGCATGACATGTGTTTTTGTATTTGTATTCACTTTTGTATCACTCAGCTATGTTACCATGTGTTCCTTATCAGGGGTTAATAAGCATGTAGGGGTGTATATAAAAAAAATACCCCTTTCTGTCTCATTAGAGATATCTTTGCCAGAAGCTCAAGGAAGCAAGGTGAAAAGTTAGTGTAGGACCCACCTGAGAGGTTTGCCTTGACGTGGCAGCTGGGCTAAACTCTCTCATGGCCATTGGAGAAATGAAAGAACCTCCATTTGTTTAAATATGCATAGGGATTTGGGAAGGTAACTTTTTTTCTTTGGTTTTTACTGTATGTATTGGGGCTGATGTGTACTATGGTCGTTGCTGCCGCCCAGGAGTGAACGGAGTTTCAGTGCAGGACTTGGTATTTTTGTAAAAGATTTTTTATGTTTACCTGGCATGCATTATGTTTAACTTCACAAATTATTCTCTTGGTTTATAGATTTGCTCCCAGTTAAGTGACAGGCTTGAAAAGCAACAGTCTTCAAACAAAGCAGAAATTGAAAAAATTTGGGTAAGTTTATACTTAAAGAAGATGCTACAAAAGGAGTAAACATATTTATATTTACTATAAGTGCTAATACAAAATGTGGAGATTATTTTACTTGGAGGTTCTCTACTTTAAAGAAGCACTAGTAATTAAAAAAAACCTATTGGTTATTTTCAATGTATGCAGCTTTTAGCACAACATTTTAGAAATAGTAAATATGTAATTTTATGAATGTTTTTATGTTATACCCTGTTAAGGTAGACTATTAAGTTAATGAATTAAAAATATGAAACCGATGTATAATTTTCTGTGTCAGTTTCATGATTCATATATCATCCCCCGGCTGATTTAACAATCAGACTTTTCATGAATAGTTAACAGAAAAAAAGAGATGTGAACAAAACATGTGATAGACTGTTACTTTGAATGTTTAATGAAATCTATGCTATTGTATACAGAATACAATTACATATTCTTTTTTCAATATTCTGGAAAAAGAGAAATAATTGTATGTGATTTGCTGTTTGTGGAAAGCAGAAATCTATAAAATAAAACTAAAATAGTCAGTCATGCTAAATGAATAAATAGTCTCCATATGTATACATGTTAGTTGCCACAAAAATGCTGGGTTTTTTTGTTTTGTTTTTTTTAACTGTTTCCTCATTAACCCCTTAAGGGCGCATTAACCACTTAAGGACGCATGCCGGTCCTACCCTTAAGGACGCATGACGGAAAATTTCCGTCATGCAGTATTTTTCCAGCAGGGTCTATTACCTTGCTGGTAACTATGAGCCCCAGGTATCATTTGATTCATGGGGCTCCCCTCTCTCTCACCTGGGGCCAGAATTAGTGGCCCCAGACTGACCGATGCTCTGTTTGCAGAGCTCAAAGTGAGCACTGCATACAAGCATTTTATAATTTGGTGTGATCAGGGTTTAAATCCCTGCTCACACAAGGGAGTTTCAGGTATCAATGGAAACCTGGGGCTCCCCTCTGTCAGCTGGGGAAATTTTTAGTGACACCAGCCTTTTTGATGAGCTACATACAGTGCTGGAAGTCAGCGCGGCACGTATCTGCTTAAATAGGCATTTAAATGCCTATATCTAGATTTTGGCGTAAGCAGGGTTAAATCCCTGCTGACACCAGGAAACCCAGGTATCATTAGAAACCTGGGTCTCCCCCCTGTCAGCTGGAGTCATTTTTAATGTCCCCAGACCGACAGCTGAGCTGCATGCAGAGCTCAAAGTGAGATCGGCATGCAGCTGTTTAAATGGGGATTTAAATCCCCATAAAGCACAATGCAGTGTGAGCAGGGTTAAATCCCTGCTCACACTAGGAAACCCAGGTATCATTAGAAACCTGGAGGTCCCCTCTGTCAGCTGGGGCAATTTTTACTGGCCCCTAGCTTTTTGATGAGCTGCATGCAGAGTTTAAAGTGAGGTTGGCAAGCAGCTCTTTTAATGGGGATTTAAATCCCCATAGACAGCAATGTAGTGTGAGCAGGGTTAAATCCCTGCTCACATAGGAAACCCAGGTATCATTAGAAACCTGGGGGTCCCCTCTGTCAGCTGGGGCCATTTTAAGTGGCCCCAGGCTTTTTGATGAGCTGCTTGCAGAGCTCAAATTGAGGTCGGCAAGCAGCTCTTTTAATGGGGATTTAAATCCCCATAGACAGCAATGTAGTGTGAGCAGGGTTAAATCTCTGCTCACACCAGGAAACATAGGTATCAATAGCTGGGGCCATTTTTAGTGGCCCCAGCAGTAAAAATCCTTGTTTTATGTGTGTATGTTAGAAAACTGAAAAAAACACAATTCTACTACACTATTTAGCAGAGATTGGCGGTGGAATGGCTACGTAAAAAGTGTCAGAATACCCTTTGGTAAATAGCCTGTGATGTGTGCTTTATATAAATATATACTTTTGTGCGGTAATTTTGCTTTCTGTGATGGCTATTAAGCTTACAAGAGAAACATACCGAATTCTAAAATAGCTCCACATTAAAATTTTATTTTACTCCTTGTATTTTGTGACCTGTAACTTTCAAAATAAGCTGAAATCCTAGACATATTATGTACTCTGAAAATCAGAACAACGAATTGAATATTTTTTAGATTTCTTTCCTTAAGCCGCACTTATTGTACACACGTTATTATATCCTAAACTGTGAAAAAATAATTCTTTTTTTTATAATAAATAAGAATTTATATATGTATATGTCACATCAGATTAAAGCCCTTTTTGTCCTTTAAAAAACGATATATAACATGTGTTGGTGCAATAAATAAGAAAAATGCAAACGGAGGTTGAACACAAACAGCAAAAAATGCTTGTGTCCTTAAGGGTAAGTCCAGTGTTTGAAGCTGTGTCCTTAAGGGATTAAGTAAATTGCTTGCTTCTATGTGGAATTAATTGGCAAATATTAATATTTTAATATTTTAAGCATTAGACCAAATGGAATTTTTATTAAATGTTTAGTACAAGCATCATAACCACTACAGCTTGCTTTAGTAGTTATGATGCCAGGAGTACCCTGACCCAGTTCGATGGTAATGGGGCAAATCAAATAGCAATGGTTTGTCCTCTTACGTGGATCCTTGCTGAGCTCCGTTGCTCCCTACTGGTCCTTTTGACACTCTTTTGGCTTCTGCAGAGCCACAGCAGTCATTTATCAGCTCTGAGCATCAGCTTACAGCACTCAGCCAAACACTGACATTCTGTGCAATGAACGTTGCACAGCATTGACGTTAGCCAGCCTGAAACTCTAGTTCCAGGCTGGTTGATGACACCCCAGTAACGCTGCTGGAGGTGCAGATACATCTCCTGCGGAAGAATTAAACTCTGTATGTGCAGCATTTTTAAAGAGAAATGCTGCACATACAGACCTTAGGCACCATGACCACCTCAAATCATTGCATGCATACCTACAAGCCATACACCCACTCAAGCAAACAAAAATGAATTAGTCTCTCTTACATGCACTCAAATACAATTGTCCATTCAATGTAGCTGCAATATCAGATATATATAAAAAAAATATGAAAATGCTTGATTTCCCCCCCCCCCCCTTAAATGCAAGCTCACTTGTACACCAGGATTTCTGCTGCTCTTCACTACCAGCACAGACTTTGATCAGTTACCTTTCTCTTCTTTCTACAAGAAAAGAAAGGTAACAGCTTGAGCATAAAAGCGGAGTGTACTGCTGCTGGCTCCAACTTTCTATTTTCTCCATAGCTCTATAAAAGGGTAATACAGAGCAATGCCTGAGACCACAATCCTCTCCTGTTCCTGAAATGTCTTTGGCGGTGCCAGAATATATCACTTGTAGGAGCTAAGTTTCCACACATTTAGAACTATTAGGTGAGTGGAAATTTTGAGCCCTGTAAAATCAGTATTATCATTAAATGAGATATTCTCAAATAATCACATTTTTGAACAAGATTGATTACATTATCCTAAAGCTCTGATAAAACCACAATACCTGTATCATCTGACTTTCATTTACTTTAATGCTACCATATTCAAACATAAATGGGAATCTTTCCACCTTTTTACTTTAAATGAAAAAAAAAAAGATTACAGACCTTAAGTAATACTTCTGTAATAATGTTCACAAGCTCGGAGATCGCCATTACCTGCCTGTTCCTGCTAGCATTGACCAGTGAAATATTGGCCACTAAGCCAACAAGACTTGTTCCAATCCTACTCAGTACCATAAAACGTAAACACAGGTAGTCATTGCAGTTGCTGCTAACATCCCAAATCATAAAAATCTAGACAATGAACACCACACATTTTAAGTGGTCTTTAACACAGGCCAACAATAACTAGCATACTGGAGCATCAAATTTGTGAAGATAGCATGCTATTTAATTGCTGTAACAATCTTGTGTCCAGCATTCATACAAATGTTGGGTTTTTTTGTTTTTGTTTTTTAATGTAGCAAAAAGTTGATGGATGTGAGCACTGTAGAGAGTTTTTTAATACTGAAGGGAGAGTGAAACTGGCTAATACAGTGAAAGAAAGTTCCACCGAGGAAGACACTGATGAGGAGAAGGAGTCCTTGAAAAACCAACTGCGGGAAATGGAGCTAGAACTTGCCCAGACCAAATTGCAGCTAGTAGAAGCGGAGTGTAAAATACAGGTAAGATTACTACCTTTGTGCTTTTTTTTATGGAAGTGGTGTGATACTCAGGGTTCTGATAACAGCATACAGGTCAATACATGATGCTAATCCTCTTCCAGAAACCAGCACTCACTGCATTCTTTACATACACGCAGTGCACTTTTGCACAACTTCAAGAAAAAAAATCTGTGTTCTCTGCTATTACTGATATAATCAACTAACTTATGAGATCTTAATCCATATTTAAGTTTATGCAAATAATTAGAATGCTTTTCTGTTGTCTGAATAAATACTTTTTACTCTCTTTCTGTGATCAGAGACAAATGTAGAAATTCACTGTGTACATTCGTTTATTTGACGTATGTTTGCATTTCAGGATCTGGAGCATCATTTGGGTCTTGCCCTAAATGAAGTTCAAGCAGCAAAGAAGACCTGGTTCAATAGGACCATTAACACCATAAAAACAGCCACAGGAGTACAAGGCAAAGAGACCTCTTAACCAATAACTATTGTAAATTAATCCTGTCTTTTTGAAAACATAACACCTTCTGTTGCCTTCCTTGGCCAGATATATTGGTTTGCCTACATGTAAGTGGACCAGGAGAGCATTATGGCAAGATGGAAGTAGGTCAGTGCCTGTACATTATACACAAGTCTCACTTAGGCAGCTGCGACCCATGCTCACTCACTTCCACAACTTAAAAGGAATGGACACAGGCACTACGCAGCTGGCGGAATAGAAAATACCCATATATTTGAAAGGCTAAAAATGGTTTGCCCAGTACATTGAAGGGATCCATAGCTTAAATGTCATTGATTCACTGGCAACAACATATTTTAAAATATATGTGAAAGCAGGGCTCTTTACTCAGTTTAGTGCCTCTGTAAAGTTCTCAAAATCAGAAAAGAAGTAATTGTGCTCTTCTGGTAAAATGTCAAGGAACTCAAGTTCATTTATGTGACCCAGATTAGATTGGAAACATTGCATGGTGTCCATCTTGCATGGTACTGGAAGGTCAATGATAAATCCATTAATTGAAGCTTTTTGATGCATATATTACCAATTTTTTTCTGCATATCTCAATCACTGTATGTTAGATTTCAGTGTGATACTTATTGCATATTGAGGTTTTCATATTAACACCCTTTATTATCAGAGAGGCCCACTGTGCATTCCTTGAGAAACATGTTACTGCTCCCCTTGGCCATGCAAGGTTTAGCTAAAATGTAACATGTCTTCAAACATTAATTTGTCTTTTAACTACCGAGATAAAGAACCGTCTGCAGCTCATCAGCATATGTCTTTTTCTGTAATGAAGCATTAAAACTTAAGAAAAGATGAAAAGGTGATACAAATTTCTAACAAGACCCTTCACAGAAATATTACATATTCTTACACTCATTTTTCAAAAAGAGCTGAAATTTATCACAAAAATATAGATGTTCCTAAATTTTTACTTTATGAGACTGTAAACCAATTGCAAGTCTGGTGCAGTTGACTGTTGCCTCGGCTATCCTTGATCGTCAGGGAAGATTACATAATACTCTTTGATATGTTGTAAAATCACTGGCATTGGATTGCCTGTTGCAACCTCAACAAAGTGCAGTTTATAGCTAAATATTCTGAGTGTCATGTCCTCTCTTAGATATGCACATCTTCCTGACAAAGTAACAGGAAGCAGCCAAGGATCCTGCACTTCTTCACGTGAAAGGAGTGGTCTGTGTCTTAACTGCTTTTCTTTACAGCCATTTAAGAAGGATGTAAGCACCTTGCACTGCTAAAAGAGCTGGGCTTTGCTCTTAACTTTTTGGCTGCTTGTGGAGCACCTGTCTGTCTGGTCAGTTTGTTCCATTTTCATCATTTACACCTCACAACTGTTGTTGCTGATGTTTTTTTTATTATTATTAGTTTATGAGCTTGCTTAACTGTTCATCTCTTTTTGAAGTGGATGATTTTCAAAATTCTGTAGAGTGATTTATAGGACCCTTGTGAAGCCAGAAGCTGCCAGAAGCCACTAATTGAAAAGTACATTTTTCTTGAGTGTTCTCTCCAGCAAATCCTTTAGCATGTAACACTTGTCTCCAGCACTTCTGAGGTTTGCAATGTCACTGTCTCCTTGCTCACAAAGAATGGTACACCTTATTCTGTTATGTAGGGAGGTAGTATACAGCAGTAAAAGGTCTGCACTTTCGGTGCTCAACGCAAGGCACATCTCATTCCTTTGGAGTTTAAATGTGTAGAAGTCATATGTAGAATGGCAATTTTGAACCATGTACAATGATTTTATTTTATTTATGTTTGTTTTACTGGCGTCTGTTGCATCAGTGGTAAGGTTGTTTGAGGTGTAAGCTGGTTACACTAAGAAGCACTGGTTTGTGTATATATATATATATAAAGTTTGGTTTATTTTGTATATCAATTTTTTTTCTTAGTTTATGTACTAATGCTAGCTGCTGTAAAATGTTATATCTTTAGGATAACATGACCTGCTAAAAGTTTAAATTCCCCCAATAACTGTCATTATTGTTTAATACCAAAAACATACTGTCCTTATTTCCGAAGTGTACAAAATAGTGCTGGTGTAGGTGCGGTGTGTATACCTGATGATCTGAAATATATAAACTACTATCAAATTGGCCTACTGAATTTTTGCTTCATTGTTTCAAAGTATCATCTACGACTTTACAGAAAGACCAAGACTATGTGAAGTTAAGATGGTGCTTCCCACACTGGCAATTAAAAAAAAAGTTTCACTGATTTTAACTGAAGGTAATTTATGCAGCTCCTACTATATAAAAATTGTCTTTTACACTTGACCCACTTGTGTCCTTTAGAAAGTGCAAACCACATAGAGATAATCATAAAGACTACACTCTATACAATTAAAATAAAACTGTTGGAAAAATTATGTTGTATAAAAATATCTCTAAGAAAAGCAGTAGAAATATAGAACAATCAATTCTGAATGTTGGGTACTGAACCCCACCTTAAATAGCCCTTATAATCTGCAAAAAATTGCAGTTTATTGCAGCTGCCCTGTTTAATTCAGCTACAGAGACAGCGGATTCAAAAAGTGGGGTTTTCGTTCAGGATAGTGTCTAGAAAGTGCAATCTCTCCTTATACTTCATAATTCCCATGGACATATTCAGCACATTTAACAAATTGTCTGCAACATTGATGAAAAAAATAAATAAAAGCAAAGTTATACATGCTAAATAAAGATGATTGTATACATTTACAGTGAGTATTGCTAATCTATTTCCATTTTAGAATTGCTCTATTTTCCCTCTGTTCCTAAAATATCAGATAGCACCTGTACATGAGAAGAACATTTTTTAAGATTTTACATGATGTATATCATAAATATAGGTATTGTTCTCCAATTTTAGTTCAAAATAGACTATTATGGGACACAAACATGTGTTCTACAAAGTACAGGCAGCTCAGCCATTGGGCTGTCATCTGCTCTTCTCCTGATGTCAAACAAATATGTCACTTTCTTTGTTAGAATATGCTGATTGCTAGTCCTACAAAAATGATTGCAGAGTGGTTCCTTGTGTTGTACTCTTTTTTTGAGCTACTTGCCAATAATTTAATATTTAATTTTTATCTTGAAATTTTTACAATATTTCACTATACCATGATGATAAGCACTTAATTATAGCCGAGCCAAATAACAACATGTATTGGAAATGCATCCATACTTCTTTATTTTTCCCTGTACCACAGATGAAATCAAGCATATTTTGGGACACATATACAATCGTGTAGGTCTCCCTCGTGCTGCCAAAACAACTCTAATGCATCGAAGTATGGATTCCACAAGACCTCTTAACATTTCTGGCACCAAGACATTCATTAATTATTATAGAGGCCACTGCCATCACGGAACACCATTACAATGAAGATATGTACATAGTCTGCAACTTTCGCTATGAAGTTTGTATATCCATATGAATACCACAACCCAAGGTTTCCCAGCACAGCATTGTCTAGATCATAGCACAGACTCCGCCGGCCTTCCTTCTTCCCATAGTGCATTCTGCTCCATCTCTTCCCCAGTTAAACGACACACACGCATCCAACCATTCACTTGATCTAAAAGAAAACATGATTCATCAGACTGTCCACGTTCTTCCATTGCTCTATGATCTAGTTCTGATACTCACATCTCCACTGGAGGTTGACAGGTGTCATCATGGACACTCCAGTGTGTCCTGACACCTTTCTACCATGCCAGCATTAAGCTTTGAACCAATTTGAGCTGCAATAGCTCTTCTATGTAATAGATGGGCTAGCCTTCGCTTCATATATGCATCAATAAGTCTTGGGCACTCATGACCCGGACTCCAGTTCCACCGATTCTCCTTACTTGTACCACTTTTGATAGGTATAACCACTGCATACCGGGAACACACCGACAATACTTGCCATTTTGGAGATGCTCTGACTCAGTCGCCATCACTGTTTGGTCCCTATCAAAGTTTCTCGGGTATTTTTGCTTGCCTATTTTTCCTGCTTACCACACAGGAAATTCAAGAACTGACTGTCACTTGCTTCTTAATATATCCCACCCCTTGACAGGTGTGATTGTAATGATATCAATATTATTCACTTCACCTGTCAATGGTTTTAAGGTTGTGGCTGATCAGTTTAGCTTGCTTTTGAATATGAAACAATTATTACAGAGAATTAAATCTAGCATTTCTAAAACAATATATTTGCATCAAATCTGCTTTTTGAAGTTCAATGGATCTATTTATGTGAAATTTAAGAATACTGAATTCAATGACATATCATCATCAAGATCCCGAAGTACAGTATTTGTGTCAAATAAATAAGATGTAGATACTGACAAAAACAAAAAAGCCCTACTTATATTTTCATATCATGTGACATTTTAGGATCAGATAAAATGTTTGTATTGTAGAATTATCCTTGTATAAAAAAAATATTTTCATTTAAGTTTGGGAACAGGTGGTAGAAACTTCATTACATATGGGTAGTACATCCCTTCCTAATCCTTCATTGGAATAATAACGTTTAAATGCTCACTCTACGCACCATCACACTGGATTATTGGTGTTTACAGAACCCAGCATCCACTCTGAGCTCTAAAGATACTCTAATTTTTCTCTGCATTTTGACTAAAAGGCTCGATGCTGGGCAAACCTTGTCTTGAAGGCCTATTGAAAGTAAGGGGCCACCCAGGATTTTTAATATTGTGTTAACTTATTCCAAATATTTAACAAATATGTATTTGTGAGGTGTGAAAAGTAAATTTGAAGGATCACTAAAGGCACTCAGACGACTACATGTAAATGACCCCTAAATTAAGATTTAAAATGAGTGATGGCTTTGGGTTGATGGGTTGGCTTAGCATGTAGAGATGTCCTACTTCATGATGCTGTGAACTTTAAATCATGGGTGAGAGTTATGCCTCATTGCCTTTAAGGAGTACCCTGTACAAGCGCCCTTAAATAACTCCCTAACCATTAGCCACTAATACTGATTTAAAGACACAAAACTGTACCAATGTTTTAAAAGCACCAGATACTACCACATGTACCCTGTGTGTCTACTTTTGTAAATGGTGCAAACTTATGGAGTAGTTTGAAGTTATGGACTGCTAAAATGCACAAAAATCTGAAATGAAGGGGGGCGGAGCCTGACCAGCATCCTGACTACACGCATGATTGCAGAGCTCCTGCTGCTAAAGCTGGAAAACCGCTTAAAAAAACTGTAAAAAGGCTCTCACCTACAAAAGACTACCCTACCTGAGCTCAGTGTGCCCCACTGAACAAACGGATACCCGTCTTGAGAGAATCGGGGCACAGAGTCCAAAGATGCATGAACGAGGCCTGCGGGCGCGGGAACAGGGGAGAGACGGCCGATTTCCCCGTCCTCTCGCTAGCAGCCCTGGAGGCAGGAAGCTCCCCTCCCCCCCCGGATCGGTGGGGGTTATCCCGATCCCTACCTGGGAGAAAGCCCGGCTACCCAGGAGACAAGCGACAAACCCACACGGCAAACTTGCAGCACCAAAACCTAAGGCAACATGGGACCGTCCAGGCCCAAACAAAATGGCGACACGGTCACAGCTTACTGCAAAACGCACACTCATCAAGCCTCCTAAGCAAACACAGGAGTTCTACGAGTGGATCCGCACCAGCCTTTGGACAAGGCTCCATGCCCAGAGACAATCCTTTAAGATGGCGATAAAAGCAGTGGAGGCATGGATCCGCCCGGCAATCCGGCGCCGTCTGGGTGGGTACCCCTCTCGCGCCTCCAGGGAGCCTCCCCGCTGGGGACCAACACGGAGGGAAACAACACCAGGTACCTTGGGCGCTGGCACTCACACCCTAATGCCTCAGGGAAGGTCCCGCCAACATGCCCGACCCGCCCGCACCTCAGCGACCCCAACTACCCTCACCCAGCAGGGCGCAACTACACACGTAGCAACTCACAGTGCCAACCGCGATGCTGACCGAGAGGTAGTAAAACTGTCGACACCGCACGGGGATACGCACAAAGCCCGCCGCAGCATTGACCAGGAAGCAGCGAGGAGGACTGCAGGGGGACGGAACGAGCGGAAAGCCCTTTCACAGCCCACAGGAGAGGGAACCCCAATGGGGCACATACCCTGCCACGCAAGCAAAGCCACTAGACAAGGCATCGGGTGAAGTGAACCAGACTGATACACTCAGAGGCCCACAGCCTGAGGCCTGAGGCCTGAGGCCTGTTCGGGATGTGGGGATCATTATCTCCCTCAGCTGGAGTATCTCAGTGGCCACTTCACTAAGGACTATGGACTATAGATAAGTAAAGTTAACCATACACACGGACTCAGCAAGTCCTTACAGGTTATCTTGACACGCAGAAGTCACCCTGCATGCTTAGACTGCCTCCCCCTCAAAGCCTGAGATTAACCTGGCCCGGCCAGGAAGCACTCACTAGGCTCTGATTAAGCCACATTTTAATGTGTTTTCAGCTGTAAAATTTCCGTAGGGGTCCCTTATCTTTATTATCTTTGCCACAGAACCTGGTCTCACAGGGAATTTAAAATTTGCAGTTCACAATAATTTTGCTAATGTATAATCTTAGCCTGCAATATAGTAACTTGACACACCAGATTAACTAAACTAAGGTGCCATATACGTGATAGATCCGATTTGTTTAAGCTCGTGTACCACCTATCTACTTAATCCCTCATGCACTGTTGCACGCATGTTACTAGCTATACACAAGAGAAAGTTCCTCTACCCAAGCAAGCCGTAAGCATACGGCCTCTGGTACCGTGCCAATTAAATGACAAACAACTTAGACACATCGCCCTAACATACTCGACTGTCTTAAAACTTGTTTATCATTGTTTTTCTCTTTTATTAGTACTTTTATATGCCTGATTTAGAAGCCTGTTTGAGAAGCCTGTTTTATAAACCCGATATATAAGCCTGAAAAAAAAAAAAAAAAAAATCTGAAATGAAATGGGCAAGTAATTTGATCCTAACAAATACATGGGAAAGATATATTTGCGAATTGTTGAATAGGTCTATCCTCAGAGAATTTTGTAGAAGCTGCTGACACAGATGTAAAAAAATTAAACATAGACCAATATGCTGCATAGACCGTCATTTCAAAGCTGATAGAAGCTGAGGTGCCCATGTATCATGTGGATATTATGCCCAGAATAAATATAGAAGCAATATTGGTGATACTGGAGTCTGAGAATTTCTCTCTTAAAATGGATGCTCTGCTGCATAAATTACAATTGTAACGGATCACCTGGCACCCCGACTGGGTACCTCCGTTGAAGGATGCTCCTGGCGCTTCCTGAGGACTGCAAGCACTGCAACAGACACCACAACCACCGAACCGGAGAAGCATACGAATGCTCTCAAGCATATGAATGCTGTAAACAGCTGAACAGGAAAAGCATACAATCAGCATACAATCCAATTCCCCCAATAACGAGACGACACTTCGTTTGAGGATCAAGCAGAACTAACTGTACTGGCACATACAGCCTATTTTATTCCCAATCCACAAACTTAGTACTGCCCACAGGGTTTTAAAGAACAACCAATAACACACGTACATTACAGAAAACACTCCCAGCAATTACACACAAAATCATCCCCTCTGCCTGTGATCTAATTATGGTACACAATGGGTTAACATAATTATCACAAGCATATTATTAATCAGCATACTTGAAATATAAACTTACTCAAAAATCATGCAAATCATTCCATTAGTTCAAAAGTTAGCTAGAAGTCCTTTGTGACCGACCGCAGGCACATTTTCCTGCCCAAAACAGTTCCATAGATTTGGGCTGTGCGGTCGGTCAATTTCACACTGAAAAAATGACTAAGTCCCATTCGAATGTGCGTTCGAATCTTCGAACGGGACTTAGTCTCTGCAGCTGAAAACTGAGTGTAGGAGAAGGTAAGGGTCAGCAGTGTTCGTTGAAATGTGTAGTCGATTTCAGTTCCATGGATTTGGCTACACATACCGCTGACCTCGTTCGAATGAACAAAGATGGCCGCCGCCACGTGTTAGTTTGTCGAAGGGCGGCCACTTCGGCACTTCGGCTGCATCCGAAGTGCCAATTTAAAGTTGCAGAACTGCTCCAATACAACTTAAAGGGGCAGCAAGTCTTTTAAAATCCAATCTGCTCAAATATTCTTTAACAGGCAATATCTTCCAAGGGCCATAGTCTTAAAGGGGCATTGTTCCCAAAAGTCACAGTATGTCCCCAGATGGTTCTTAAAGGGCCAGCAGCAGCATAATAAAATACAATATGCCCAAATACTGTATTTAAAGGGTCAAATCTCCCAGGGGCCATAGTCAGCAGGCAGGAGGCGGGTAAACAGACTTCTCCAATGCCCAGTGGCGAGGTTGGTTTCGCCACAACAATGATGCATTGTTTAATAGGTATAATAGGAGAAACTGCCATGGGCTGGATCAGAATTATGAGCGTGTATGGATAGGCTGAAGACAAAAGCTGGTAAGTGCTGATAATATCCAATAAACCTATGGCTGGTAGGGCTTTAGGAAATATGTAGTCCTTTACTTAAAGGAACACTATAGTCACCTAAGCAACTTTAGCTTAATGAAGAAGTTTTAGTGTAAAGAACATGCCTCTCAGGTTTTACTGCTCAATGCCATTTAGGAGTTAAATCACTTTGTTTCTGTTTATGCAGCCCTTGCCACACCTCCCCTGGCTATGATTGACACAGCCTGCATGAAACAAATCTGTTTTCTCTTTTAATCAGATGTAATTTACCTTAAACAATGTTATCTCTTGCTCTATAAATTGAACTTTAATCACATGCAGGAGGCTCTTGAAGGTTCTAGCAAGCTATTGACATAGCAGGGGATTAGAAAATCTAAATTAAAAAGAACTTGCAATAAAGAAAGGATAAACTTTATATTATTCTACAGGAAGTGTTTAGGAAGGCTGTGCAAGTCACATGCAGTGAGGTGTGACTAGGGTTCATAAACAAAGTGATTTAACTCCTAAATGGCAGAGAATTGAGCATTGAGGCTGTAGAGGCATGTTCTATACACCAAAACTGCTTCAAAAAGCTAAAGTTGTTTTAGTGACTATAGTGTCCCTTTAATATCGGCTTCATTCATGAAAAGATCTCCATGGAAGTGTGTGTAGGGGGATGGAACATGGTATACTGTCATATGCCTACTTCTGTATGTCACACAGCACATGCATAACAGAACATCCTGCAATGAGATCAGGAGGCCAAAAGAGTAGCCATATTCTGCGGCTAAGATGCAATTGAACTAGTTTACACACTTGTTATGCTTGTGCCACCAAAACCTCAGGCACTCAGTCCATCAATGATCATTGTTACTGGTCACTCTGTATGCATTACTTCAAGTCTCTGAGTCAAGATTTTGATTAAAAAGATGTAAGTCTTTGTTGGAGATTATACAATATAACATGTAGACCATATGTGGCACAAGTTTAGATTGAAATGTTTTACTACACTTGAATGTTAGTCCATCAGGGCCTGGTCTCTTTCCATGTAGTGACCTTTCTACATGATAGTAGGACATTCCAAGGCTTCTCCTCTACTAGAGTCTAATCATGTATAGAAATATTTTGCAAGTGAGGTCTAAAGACAGTCTTTATGTGAAATCTGGTGGACCATTTCTTCAGACAACTTAAGATTTTATCAGGGGCGGGCTGAGCCGGGGGGCAGGGAGGCAATTGCCCCCCAGGCCGCCCTAAATCCTTTTAAGACCGTCCGCGGCGGGCCGGCCCTTTTAATGCTGCAGCCGCCTGAGCGCTCTGTAAAGAGCCTCAGGCGGCTGCAGGACAGATTCTCCCCTCCCCTGTAGCGTGGCCGAGCTGCTCTCCGATCTGCGGTGCCCGGCCGGAGTGATGGGAAGGTGCACGCTCAGTGTGCACTTCCTTTCAGTCCAGCCGGTTACAGGAAACACAAACTCCTGTTCCGCGCGGAGTTTCTCTTTCCTGTAACCGACCGGACTGACAGGAAGTGCACACTGAGCGTGCACCTTCCCATCACGCCGGCCGGGCACCGCGGACCAGAGAGGAGCTCGGCCACGCTACAGGGGAGGGGGTAAGAAGAGGGGGGGAGTAAGAAGGGGGGAGTAGGGAGAGGGGGGGAGTAAGAAGGGGGGAGTAAGAAGAGGGGGGAGTAAGAAGAGGGGAGAGGGGGGGAGTAAGAAGAGGGGAGAGGGGGGGAGTAAGAAGAGGGGAGAGGGGGGGGAGTAAGAAGAGGGGAGAGGGGGGGAGTAAGAAGAGGGGAGAGGGGGGGAGTAAGAAGAGGGGAGAGGGGGGGGAGTAAGAAGAGGGGAGAGGGGGGGAGTAAGAAGAGGGGAGAGGGGGGGGAGTAAGAAGAGGGGAGAGGGGGGGAGTAAGAAGAGGGGAGAGGGGGGGGAGTAAGAAGAGGGGAGAGGGGGGGGAGTAAGAAGAGGGGAGAGGGGGGGGGAGTAAGAAGAGGGGAGAGGGGGGGGAGTAAGAAGAGGGGAGGGGGGGGAGTAAGAAGAGGGGAGAGGGGGGGGAGTAAGAAGAGGGGAGAGGGGGGGAGTAAGAAGAGGGGAGAGGGGGGGAGTAAGAAGAGGGGAGAGGGGGGGAGTAAGAAGAGGGGAGAGGGGGGGGAGTAAGAAGAGGGGGGAGTAAGAAGAGGGGAGAGAGGGGGGAGTAAGAAGAGGGGAGAGGGGGGGGGAGTAAGAAGAGGGGAGAGGGGGGGGAGTAAGAAGAGGGGAGAGGGGGGGGAGTAAGAAGAGGGGAGAGGGGGGAGTAAGAAGAGGGGAGAGGGGGGAGTAAGAAGAGGGGAAGGGGGGAGTAAGAAGAGGGGAGAGGGGGGGGAGTAAGAAGAGGGGAGAGGGGGGGGAGTAAGAAGAGGGGAGGGGGGGAGTAAGAAGAGGGGAGAGGGGGGAGTAAGAAGAGGGGAGAGGGGGGGAGTAAGAAGAGGGGAGAGGGGGGAGTAAGAAGAGGGGAGAGGGGGGAGTAAGAAGAGGGGAGAGGGGGGAGTAAGAAGAGGGGAGAGGGGGGAGTAAGAAGAGGGGAGAGGGGGGAGTAAGAAGAGGGGAGAGGGGGGAGTAAGAAGAGGGGAGAGGGGGGGAGTAAGAAGAGGGGAGAGGGGGGAGTAAGAAGAGGGGAGAGGGGGGGAGTAAGAAGAGGGGGGGAGTAAGAAGAGGGGAGAGGGGGGAGTAAGAAGAGGGGATAGGTTGGAGTAAGAAGAGGGGAGAGGGGGGAGTAAGAAGAGGGGAGGGGGGGAGTAAGAAGAGGGGAGAGGGGGGAGTAAGGGGAGGGGGGGAGTAAGAAGAGGGGAGAGGGGGGGAGTAAGGGGAGGGGGGGAGTAAGAAGAGGGGAGAGGGGGGAGTAAAAAGAGGGGAGGGGGTGAGTAAGAAGAGGGGAGAGGGGGGAGTCAGAAGAGGGGAGGGGGGGAGTAAGAAGAGGGGAGGGGGGAGTAAGAAGAGGGGAGAGGGGGGAGTAAGAAGAGGAGAGGGGGGAGTAAGAAGAGGGGAGGGGGGGAGTAAGAAGAGGAGAGGGGGGAGTAAGAAGAGGGGAGGGGGGGAGTAAGAAGAGGGGGGAGTAAGAAGGGGAGAGGGGGGAGTAAGAAGGGGAGAGGGGGAGTAAGAAGAGGGGGGGAGTAAGAAGAGGGGAGATGGGGGGAGTAAGAAGAGGGGAGAGGGGGGAGTAAGGAGAAGGGGGAGTAAGAAGAGGGGAGAGGGGGGAGTAAGAAGAGGGGGGAGTGGGGAGAGGGGGGAGTAAGAAGAGGGGAGAGGGGGGGAGTAAGAAGAGGGGGGAGTGGGGAGAGGGGGGAGTAAGAAGAGGGGGGAGTAAGAAGAGGGGAGAGGGGGGAGTAAGAAGAGGGGAGAGGGGGGAGTAAGAAGAGGGGAGAGGGGGGAGTAGGAAGAGGGGAGAGTAAAAAGAGGGAAGAGGGGGGAGTAAAAAGAGGGAAGAGGGGGGAGTAAGAAGAGGGGGAGTAAGAAGAGGGGGGAGTAAGAAGAGGGGAGAGGGGGGAGTAAGAAGAGGGGAGAGGGGGGAGTAAGAAGAGGAGAGGGGGGGAGTCAGAAGAGGGGAGGGGGGAGTCAGAAGAGGGGGAGTAAGAAGAGGGGAGAGGGGGGAATAAGAAGAGGGGAGAGGGGGGAGTAAGAAGAGGGGAGAGGGGGGAGTAAGAAGAGGGGAGAGGGGGGAGTAAGAAGAGGGGAGAGGGGGGAGTAAGAAGAGGGGGAAGAGGGGAGAGGGGGGAGTAAGAAGAGGGGGAAGAGGGGAGAGGGGGGAGTAAGAATAGGGGGGAGTGGGGAGAGGGGGGAGTAAGAAGAGGGGGGAGTAAGAAGAGGGGAGAGGGGGGAGTAAGAAGAGGGAAGAGGGGGGAGTAAGAAGAGGGAAGAGGGGGAGTCAGAGGGGGGAGTAAGAAGAGGGGAGAGGGGGAGGGTGGGAGTAAGAAGAGGGGAGAGGGGGAGTAAGAAGAGGGGGGAGTAAGAAGAGGGGAGGGGGGAGTAAGAAGAGGGGAGGGGGGGTAAGAAGAGGGGAGATGGGGGGAGTAAGAAGAGGGGAGATGGGGGGAGTAAGAAGAGGGGAGAGGGGGAGTAAGGAGAGGGGGGAGTGGGGAGAGGGGGGAGTAAGAAGAGGGGGGAGTGGGGAGAGGGGGGAGTAAGAAGAGGGGAGAGGGGGGAGTAAGAAGAGGGGGGAGTAAGAAGAGAGGAGAGGGGGGGAGTGGGGAGAGGGGGGAGGGGGGAGTAAGAAGAGGGGGGAGTGGGGAGAGGGGGGAGTAAGAGGGGAGAGGGGGGAGTAGAGAGGGGAGAGGGGGGAGTAGAGGGGGGGGGAGTTAGATGAGGGGAGAGGGGGGAGTAAGAAGAGGGGAGAGGGGGGAGTAGAGAGGGGAGAGGGGGGGAGTAAGAAGAGGGGAGAGGGGGGAGTAAGAAGAGGGGGAGAGGGGGAGTAAGAGAGGGGGGGAGTAGAGAGGGGAGTAGTAGAGGGGGGGGAGTAAGAAGAGGGGGGAGGGGGAGTAAGAAAGGGGAGGGGGGAGTAAGAAGAGGGGGGGGAGTAGAGAGGGGGGGAGTAGAAGAGGGGAGGGGGGAGTAAGAAGAGGGGAGGGGGGAGTAAGAAGAGGGGAGAGGGGGAGTAAGAAGAGGGGAGGGGGGAGTAAGAAGAGGGGAGGGGGGAGTAAGAAGAGGGGAGGGGGGAGTAAGAAGAGTTGGGAGAGGGGGGTAGAAGGGGAGGGGGGTAGTTGGAGGGGGGGTAAGAGGGAGGGGTGTTGAGGGGTGTAGAGAGGGGAGAGGGGGGAGTAAGAAGTGGGAGAGGGGGAGTAAGAAGGGGAGGGGGGAGTAGAGGGGGGAGTAAGAGGGGGAGTAGGGGGGAGGGGAGTAGAGGGGAGAGGGGGGAGTAGAAGGGGGGGGAGTAGAGAGGGGAGGGGGGAGTAGAAGAGGGGAGAGGGGGGAGTAGAGAGAGGGGGTGGGGGAGTAAGAAGGGGGGGGGGGGGAGTAAGAGAGGGGAGGGGGAGTAGAAGAGGGGAGAGGGGGGAGTATGAAGAGGGGAGAGGGGGGAGTAAGAAGAGGGGAGGGGGGGAGTAAGAAGAGGGGGGGGGAGTAGAGAGGGAGGGGGGGGAGTAAGAGGAGGGGGGGAGTAAGAAGAGGGAGGGGGGGAGTAAGAAGAGGTGAGAGGGGGGAGTAAGAAGAGGTGGGGGAGTAAGAAGAGGGGAGGGGGGGTAAGAAGAGGGGAGGGGGAGGTAAGAAGAGGGGAGGGGGGAGTAAGAAGAGGGAAGGGGGGGGAGTAAGAAGGGAGGGGGAGTAAGAAGAGGGGAGGGGGGGAGTAAGAAGGGGAGGGGGGTAGAGGGGAGGGGGAGTAGAAGAGGGAGGGGGCGAGTAAGGAGAGGGGAGAGGGGGGAGTAAGAAGAGGGGAGAGGGGGGAGTAAGAAGAGGGGAGGGGGGAGTAAGAAGAGGGAGAGGGGGGGTGAGGGGGGAGTAAGAAGAGGGGGAGGGGGGAGTAAGAAGAGGGGAGGGTGGGAGTGTGAGGGGGAGTAAGGGGAGGGGGGAGTAAGAAGGGGGAGAGGGGGGGAGTAAGAAGAGGGGAGGGGGGAGTAAGAAGAGGGGAGGGGGGAGTAGAAGAGGGAGGGGGGAGTAAGAGGGGGAGTAGAAGAGGAGGGGGGGGGGAGTAAGAGAGGGAGGGGGGGAGTAAGAAGAGGAGAGGGGGGGAGTAAGAAGAGGGAGAGGGGGAGGGGAGTAAGAAGAGGGGAGAGGGGGGAGTAAGAGAGGGGTGAGGGGGGGAGTAAGGAGAGGGGAGAGGGGGGGGAGTAAGAAGAGGGGAGGGGGGAGTAAGAAGAGGGGAGAGGGGGGGAGTAGTGAGGGGGGAGTAGAGGGGGAGGGGGGGGAGTAAGAAGAGGGGAGGGGGGAGTAGAGGAGGGGGGAGTAGTGAGGGGGGGGGAGTAAGAGGGGAGGGGGGAGTAAGAAGAGGGGAGAGGGGGGAGTAAGAAGAGGGAGGGGGGAGTAAGAAGAGGGGAGGGGGGAGTAAGAGAGGGGAGAGGGGGGTGTTAGAAGAGGGAGGGGGGGGTAAGAGAGGGGGAGGGGGAGTAAGAAGAGGGGAGGGGGGAGTAAGAAGAGGGAGTGGGGGGAGTAGAAGGGAGGGGGAGAGGGGGGGAGTAGAAGAGGGGGGGTTGGGGGGAGTAGAGAGGGGGAGAGGGGGGTGTAGTTGGGGGGGGTAGTTAGGGGTGGGGGGGTGTAGAAGAGGGGGGGTGGGGAGGGGGGTGTAAGAAGAGGGGAGGGGGAGTAAGAAGTGGGGTGGGGGGGAGTAAGAGGAGGGGGTGGGTGGGAGTGGGGTGTATGGAGTGGGGGGAGTATGTTGAGGGGAGGGGGGTGTAAGTTGTGGGGAGGGGGGTGGGAGTAAGAGGGGGGGGGGGAGTTGTAGTGGGAGGGGGGAGTATGAGGGGAGGGGGGGGTTGAGGGGTGGGGGGAGTAGAGGGGAGAGGGGGGTTGAGGAGGGGGGGAGTAGTTGGGAGAGGGGGGAGGGTAGAAGAGGGGAGGGGGGGTAGTAGTGGGTGGGTGGGGGGAGTAGATGTGGGTGTGGGGGGGGGTAGAGAGGGGGGAGTTGAGAGGGTGAGGGGGGGGAGTAGAAGTGGGTGAGGGGGGTGTATGTTGTGGGGGGGGAGTAGAGGGGTGGGGGGGTAGTTGAGGGGGGGTGGAGTAGTGGGGTGAGGGGGGGTGTTGTGGGAGGGGGGTGTAGGGGGGGGGAGTAGAAGAGGGGGGGAGTTGGGAGGGGGGAGTAAGAAGAGGGGAGTGGGGGTGTAGTAGTGGGTGAGGGGGGGTAGTTGGGGTGAGGGGGGAGTTAGAGGGGGAGGGGGGTAGTGGAGAGGGGGGAGTAAGAAGTGGGGGGGTGGTGAAGGGGGTGGGGGGTGTAAGAAGAGGGTGGGGGGGAGTGGGGGGGAGTAAGGAGGGGAGGGGGGGAGTAGATGAGGGGGGTGGGGAGGGGGGTGTAAGTAGAGGGGAGGGGGGAGTAGTTGAGGGGGAGTGGGGGAGGGGGGGAGTAGAAGAGGGGAGGGGTGGGGGAGTAAGAAGAGGGGGGTTGAGGGGGAGGGGTGTAGAAGAGGGGTGAGGGGGGAGTAAGAAGAGGGGAGAGGGGGGAGTAGGGAGTGGGGGTTAAGAGGGGAGGGGGGGAGTAAGAGGGAGAGGGGGGAGTAAGAAGAGGGGAGAGGGGGGAGTAAGAAGAGGGGAGGAGGGGGAGTAAGAAGAGGAGAGGGGGGGAGTAAGAAGAGGGGAGGGGGGAGTCAGAAGAGGGGGGAGTAAGAAGAGGGGAGAGGGGGGAGTAAGAAGAGGGGAGAGGGGGGAGTAAGAAGAGGGGAGAGGGGGGAGTAAGAAGAGGGGAGAGGGGGGAGTAAGAGAGGGGGAAGAGGGGGAGAGGGGGGAGGTAAGATAAGGAGTGGGGAGAGGGGGGAGTAAGAAGAGGGGAGAGGGGGGAGTAAGAAGAGGGAGAGGGGGGAGTAAGAAGAGGAGAGGGGAGTAGAGGGGGGGAGTAAGAAGAGGGGAGAGGGGGGAGGGGGGGAGTAAGAAGAGGGGAGAGGGGGGAGTAAGAAGAGGGGGGAGTAGAGAGGGGAGGGGGAGTAAGAAGAGGGGAGGGGGGGAAGAAGAGGGAGATGGGGGAGTAATAAGAGGGGAGAGGGGGGAGTAAGGAGAGGGGGGAGTAAGAAGAGGGGAGAGGGGGGAGTAAGAAGAGGGGGGAGTGGGGAGAGGGGGGAGTAAGAAGAGGGGAGAGGGGAGTAAGAAGAGGGGGGAGTAAGAGAGGAGAGGGGGGGAGTGGGAGAGGGGGGAGTGGGAGAGGGGGAGTAGAAGAGGGGGGGAGTGGGAGAGGGGGAGTAAGAAGAGGGGAGAGGGGGAGTAAGAAGAGGGGAGAGGGGGGAGTAGAAGAGGGGGGAGTAAGAAGAGGGGAGGGGGGAGTAAGAAGAGGGGAGAGGGGGGAGTAAGAAGAGGGGAGAGGGGGGGAGTAGAAGAGGGAGAGGGGGGAGTAAGAAGAGGGGAGAGGGGGGAGTAAGAAGAGGGGAGGGGAGAGAGGGGGAGTAAGAGAGGGAGAGGGGGGAGTAAGAGGGGAGGGGGGAGTAAGAAGAGGGGAGAGGGGGAGTAAGAGGGGAGAGAGAGGGGAGAGGGGAGAAGAGGGGAGGGGGGAGTAAGAAGAGGGGAGAGGGGGGAGTAAGAAGAGGGGAGGGGGGAGTAAGAAGAGGGTAGAGGGGGGAGTAAGAAGAGGGGAGAGGGGGGTAAGAAGAGGGGAGAGGGGGGAGGGGGGGAGTAGGGGGGAGTAAGGAGAGGGGGGGAGTAGAAGGGGGAGTAAGAAGAGGGGAGAGGGGGGAGTATGAAGAGGGAGGGGGGGTAGTTGAGGGGGATGGGGGGGAGTATGAAGAGGGGGAGGGGGTGTAGATGAGGGAGGGGGGGAGTATGAGAGAGGGTGGGGGTGTGAGTGGAGGGGAGGGGGGTGTAAGAGTGGGTGAGGGGGGGTGTTGATGTGGAGTGGGGGGAGTTGTGTGGAGAGGGGGGGGGAGTTGAGTGAGGGGGTGGGGGGAGTTGTGGGGGTGGGGGGGTGTTTGTAGTGGGGTGTGGGGGGAGTTGTTGAGGGGTGTGGGGGGTGTTTGAGTGGGGAGTGGGGGGGTGTTAGTTGTGGGGAGTGGGGGTTGGGGGGTGGGTTGTTGTGGGGTGAGGGGGGGTTGTATGAGGGGGTGGGGGTTGTGGAGGGGGGGTGTTTGTGAGGTGTGGGGGGTGTTGTGTGGGGTGGGGGGGGAGTTTGTTGGGGGTGGTGGGGGTGGTTGTTGTGGGTGTGGGGGGTGGTAGTGTGGGTGTGGGGGGTGGTTGTAGTGGGGTGTGGGGGGGGTTGTTGTGGGGGGGGGTGGTTGTGGGGGGGGTGTGGGGGGGGGG
>NC_086325.1:119240256-119477310 GCF_036172605.1 Pelobates fuscus
GCTGTGTGAGTATGTTAGGGTGCTGTGTGAGTGTTAGGGTGCTGTGTGAGTGTTAGGGTGCTGGGTGAGTATGTTAGGGTGCTGGGTGAGTATGTTAGGGTGCTGGGTGAGTATGTTAGGGTGCTGGGTGAGTATGTTAGGGTGCTGGGTGAGTATGTTAGGGTGCTGGGTGAGTATGTTAGGGTGCTGGGTGAGTATGTTAGGGTGCTGTGTGAGTATGTTAGGGTGCTGTGTGAGTATGTTAGGGTGCTGTGTGAGTATGTTAGGGTGCTGGGTGAGTGATAGGGTGCTGTGTGAGCATGTTAGGGTGCTGTGTGAGTGTTAGGGTGCTGTGTGAGCATGTTAGGGTGCTGTGTGAGTGTTAGGGTGCTGTGTGAGTATGTTAGGGTGCTGGGTGAGTGATAGGGTGCTGTGTGAGCATGTTAGGGTGCTGTGTGAGCATGTTAGGGTGCTGTGTGAGTATGTTAGGGTGCTGTGTGAGTATGTTAGGGTGATGGGTGAATGTTAGGGTGCTGTGTGAGTGTTAGGGTGCTGGGTGAGTATGTTAGGGTGCTGGGTGAGTGATAGGGTGCTGTGTGAGCATGTTGGGGTGCTGTGTGAGTGTTAGGGTGCTGTGTGAGTATGTTGGGGTGCTGTGTGAGTATGTTAGGGTGATGGGTGAATGTTAGGGTGCTGTGTGAGTGTTAGGGTGCTGGGTGAGGGTGATGTGTGTGTTTGCAAGGATTGTGTATTGGGGGAGGCAGGTAAATGCCAATATTGAGTTGTTGTTTTTTTTATAAAAATAAATAGATTATATCCCCCCCCCTTTCCTTCTTACCTGTAGCCTGGAAGGGGGGGGGGAGCGCTGACATCCATCCCTGGTGGTCCTCGTGGTAAGTGAACTGCTAGAGTTCACTCTCGCGAGACCGGGCCGGTTGCCATGGCAACGGCCCGGATCTCGCGAGATAAACCCGGCGGAGCTGCAAGTTAGAGCTCCGCCGGGTCCGCTTCACCAGGCTGGCTCCCTCCCTCTCTCTCCCAGCCGGCGGCCGCATTTAAGAGCATGTGGGCCGGTGAGGGAGATCTTCGATCTCCCCACCGGCCCTTCATGCAACACAGCGGGGCCGGCGCTCGGATAGCGCCGGCCCTGCATAGACCGGCTGGATCTCCCCGGCCTCGGCCAGTGGCCATCGCGGCCCACCGGGCATTTGCCCGGTTTGCCCGATGGCCAGTCCGGGCCTGTTTGTAGGAATGTCCATATCACAGTTAATGGAAATTGCAAGTCAGGTGTATATGAACAGGGAGATTGAAACAAGGGAGGAGGAAGAACGTAAAATGAGGATGAAGGCAGATATGCTAGCTGTAGCCATCATAAGTGTAGAGAGACAGGGAAGGGAGGTGAATAGAGGAGTTGAGAATAGGCTGAGTAAGGGAGGAAGTAAGAATCACTGTGCGTATTGTAGAGAGGAAGGATATTGGAAAAGTGACTGCCCACAGAGGGAATATAAAGCAAGTTATAGATAAGACAAGAGAGAAGGTTACGAGATGGTTACAGAGGTGGCTATAGAGAAAGTCTTGGAGGGAATGACAGTAGTAACAGAGGAGGTGTTCAGGGAAGTAGATACTATTCCCCTACCCAGAGATTAAGGGATAGAGAAGATAGAGATGTTGTCGGTCTGGCTGACACTGTCATGGAAGACTATTGATACCGACTGGGCTTCATCCCCCTTTAGCCGAGTGCAGCCTATGGTCGATGTATCAATAGAGGGAAAGAGGAGCTCTTTCATGATTGACACTGGTGCGGAGTACTCTGTGGTAACTAACCTAGTTGCTCCTCCTTCAGGAAGACTATAACTATGATAGGAGCTACTGGGACAAGCGCTGCTAGACCAATTCTCAGGAGTCATACTTGTATTCTAGGAGGCCATTTTGTTAAGCACCAGTTCCTATATATGCTGGAGTGTCCAGTTCAGCTTCTCGGATGAGATCTATTATCAAAGCTTCAAGCCCAGATAACTTTTAAACCCAACGGATCAACGTCTCTGAAGTTTAATAGATCACCAGGCATAATATCAGTATTGGTGCAAAGGGAAGAAAAATGGCACTTCTACTCTATAATAACAAATACAGACCCTAAGAGTGATGAATCCTTATTTGACATTTCAAGAATATGGACAGAGAATAATCCTCCAGGACTTGCTCGCAATATTCCACCAATACACATTGAATTAAAGCTTGGAGCGTATCCTGTTAGCCTTAATTAGTATCATATATTATAGAGAGCTAAGAAAAATATACAAACCTATGTGGATAAGTGTGTAAAGTATGACATCCTAAAATTCTGTACCTCCCCTTGGAACACTCCATTATTACCTGTTCAGAAGCCGGGATCAGATGAGTATCATCCTGTACAAGATCTAAAAGCAGTTAATAATGCAGTAGTCAATATACACCCAGTGGTACCCATCCCCTATAATCTGCTTGCTTTAATACCAGGTGGGGCAACCTACTATACCTTCCTAGACCTCAAAGATGCTTTCTTTTGTTTCTGGGGTACTGCTGAAAAATTATGTATGGGCATCCACCTTCCATACTCAGTAAGTTAGGAGGAGATTTATGTCAGTTTGATGATGGAATTACTCGGCTGTAGGTTGTACAGGGAGTGCAGAATTATTAGGCAAGTTGTATTTTTGAGGATTAATTTTATTATTGAACAACAACCATGTTCTCAATGAACCCAAAAAACTCATTAATATCAAAGCTGAATATTTTTGGAAGTAGTTTTTAGTTATAGCTATTTTAAGGGGATATCTGTGTGTGCAGGTGACTATTACTGTGCATAATTATTAGTCAACTTAACAAAAAACAAATATATACCCATTTCAATTATTTATTTTTACCAGTGAAACCAATATAACATCTCAACATTCACAAATATACATTTCTGACATTCAAAAACATAACAAAAACAAATCAGTGACCAATATAGCCACCTTTCTTTGCAAGGACACTCAAAAGCCTGCCATCCATGGATTATGTCAGTGTTTTGATCTGTTCACCATCAACATTGCGTGCAGCAGCAACCACAGCCTCCCAGACACTGTTCAGAGAGGTGTACTGTTTTCCCTCCTTGTAAATCTCACATTTGATGATGGACTCAATGGGGTTCAGATCAGGTGAACAAGGAGGCCATGTCATTAGATTTTCTTCTTTTATACCCTTTCTCGCCAGCCACGCTGTGGAGTACTTGGACGCGTGTGATGGAGCATTGTCCTGCATGAAAATCATGTTTTTGATTGAAGGATGCAGACTTCTTCCTGTACCACTGCTTGAAGAAGGTGTCTTCCAGAAACTGGCAGTAGGACTGGGAGTTGAGCTTGACTCCATCCTCAACCCGAAAAGGCCCCACAAGCTCATCTTTGATGATACCAGCCCAAACCAGTGTTTTGGATCAAAGAAAACTTTGATTATTTGTCTATCTACACCTTCCAAATTGATTGATGAATGCGTGCACGCTTTCCCTAGAAGTAATTCACACCGGAGACAAAGTTTCTGATCAGTGAAATACTAAGGAATGCTTTATTCCCCAGAGGGGGGTCTCCTTCTTAAAGCAAAAATACGTCACAGTTTAAACATACAATATCAATTCAACAATTGGTTAACATTCAAAAAGGGTCCACCCTACAGGATGTGATGTCATCATTACAGAGCTCTTCCCCCCATATTCCAGCTCTGGCTTGGATACATGAAGAAAGGGGAAGTGAGTAGTTTCTTTGTTACTTTAACAGTGATTCTCCATTTTGTTGCACGTGGAATTGGCACAAAGGAAGTGGGGGAGGAGGCTACCTATTAACACAAGAATGTGTAACAAGAAACTTGCAGAGGAAATAATGACTGAACCATAAAGGGGGAAGGGAATATTTACTCTAGCAGCCAGTTTTAACATAGTGAACACAGAATAAATAGACATTAGTAAATAGCTATTTTGGTTTAATTCTTCTGTCCACAACAGTCCCCCCTTAAAATGGCTATTTTACTAATAACTACTATCTCTAACTCTAATACTGTCCCTATAGAAAAATAACAAAAGGCTATCTTGCACATCTGTCTGAACAGGCCTCAAACGCTTCACTGTGCGGGTTACCCATAGCAGCTTGTCCACTACTTCTTCCGCGCCAGACTTATGCCCGTAGAGACAGACGCTATCCCTGAATGTCCTTAAGAAGAAGTAGCTATTGATTTAGTGCGGTGGGACTGTAAGGGTGTATGTGGTGTATCACGGTCTATGTCATCAATCTCTTGGTGAAGGAAGGTCGGGGTGGTCTGGTCGACTGTCTGATCAACTGTCTTTTGTAGGCATTTCTTAAGACAAGGTAATACACAACAAACAAGAAGAGCGAGGATGAGTATCGTTATTAAAATGGCAACACCTATTTGGGCCAGAGCACCTTGCCATCCAGACATCCATCCAAACCATCTTTCCCATGGATCTGTGGCCCCAGAATTCCTTTTCAGTTCGTTGGATAAACTTTTTAACTTTTCTATTGCCAACGTTACCTTACCATTAGGGCCTGTATTATCTGGGATATAGGTACAGCATGTCATGGTGTCTGGGAGTATTTTACATACTCCCCCTTTCTCTGCCAGAATCATGTCTAAGGCCAGTCTATTCTGGAAGGTCATCTGGGAAGTAGCTTGTAATTGTTCCGCCAAACCCTGGAGGGCATCTCTTGTATAATTTACAAAACGTTGTTGGTTATAATAGATGTAATTAATCCAATTTAAATTTTTATTGGCCGTGATGATTGGAAAAATAGATTCAAACCCTGCGGACACTTCATCTCTTGCTTTAAATTCATTTGGCACCCCCCTTGGCACTCCTATGGTATCTATATAAATATGGGGATCAAAACTGCCTTTTACAGGAGTATCTCTCTTTATTCTAGAGTATTGGTGTAACGTACCTGGGGTATCTTGGTGTCCGTCAGAGATTATGTGTATAGGCATAATTACCTTAGCTAGAGCACATTCTCCCCACCATACGCCTTCCAATCTGGTTCTAATCTGCATATCCCCACAAATCCAATATATATCTCCAAGGGATCTTATGTGTTGTTGGATAAAGGCAACTGGAATTGGGCTATATGTGGCACAGTACTTACCAGTGAAATTACCAAAGAATTGGCCTACCCCATCATATATACCATAACAAGTGTAGTTCCCTGGATATATGGTGATACCTTTATCTGGCTTGACATCTTTAAGGACAACTGGGTATTCCTTTATCCATGATCCACATTCCGTCCGGTTGGTTTTAAGTATAGTATAGAGACTTAGGAAACACCTCTCTATCTCCGGAGGTATGTTCAAAGGGACAGTACCTAAGTGAGGCCTCGCTCCTCCACAGACATAGCAGTTAGATCTGTTGTGTTTGTTAGCATTATATTTCATCCACTCAAGCCATAAGTTAGTGTCAGAGAAACCCGGCTCTACAGCCATAGTGTCCTCATACGTGGGGTTAGCTATAGCTATCATCTCTTTTAGAGTTTTGATATGTGGCTTAAGAGGATTAAGATATAACTGGTATGTGAGCGCTCCAATTAATTATGCAGATCTACATAAAAATCAAGATGAAAATATCAATAAACTTAAAAATGACCAATCTCGCCGAGATCACCACAATGACCACCATAAACCACAATTGAATGTACTGGGTGAGTCTTATCTGAATCAGAATACTCTACACATATATATAAGAGTATAACAAAATATCATTTATTGTATAATAAACCAATCATAAAAAATTAAACAACATCTCAAAACGTCCAGTATCAGATGTAATCGTGATGAATAGTAAGGGGCCCCTTATTCATATTCTTGTCGACAAAGGACTGATGTAAAAAATCCGAGATGTGCACATTAGCATAAAAACTATATGTGAACTCAAAAAAGTTCAAGCAGTAGGCTCCAGTCCAGTCCGTGAAAAAATTTATAAGTGGATAAACGGATAGTGCCTAGACGACCAAGCCGTCTTACGGAGAGGGAGCTCAAACACCAGCCAAACACCCTGGTCAAGACTAAGAGGGAAGCGATAGGGATGGCCCCAAAGGTGAAAAATCACATCCAGATATGGAAAACTATGGGGATATCACTTCAGCAACTTACCCTATCCGTCCGACCATCGGGTGAGAAACTGGGAGCACATAAACTCCAAACCGTGAGGGCTGCAGGAAAAAGGCCGTTCTCGCCAGGTCGCTTGCCGAAAATCAATGGCGGGTCGTAAAGGACGAATCGGCTGGGAAGTTCAAATCCGTCGGCGGTGTGGTGAGGTAGCAGACAGCACGTCTACGCGTTTCGTCCTAGCTGGAGGACTTTTTCAAGACAATGTCTGCTGTCTAAGAGCCGGGTTTATATACCCACTCTTAATTGATTCATAGAATGGTCATGATTGTTAATTGATTCATAGAATGGTCATGATTGTTAATTGATAAACTGAGATCATTACAGATCTAAAGTAAATGGTCATAATTGTTAATTGATAAACTGAGATCATTACAGATCTAAAATAAAATATGCTGCAAGTGGATAGAAAAACACAAAATATAATAAATGAAAACATATATCCTTATTAGGACAATCTCATATTATTAACATCGAAAAATTATATATATATAGACATAAAATAAAGATTAAAAATATATTTTTATTTTTACTTTTATTTTTACTAATAAAGTATTTCAATCTCAAGTTTAACAGAGATAATTAATCAATCTTGATTTGTGAGCCTTTTTTTTTTACCAAAGAATTACGGATTTGGGTAAATAAGATGTTTGACATGAAGGTTATTGACAAAATGGAGAAAGGTTTCCTCCTCTCTGGTGAAGGCAATATCCCCATTTTTTATTTTCTCCCCAAGATTCATAAATCTCTCACCAACCCGCCGGGGAGACCCATCATTTCATCTATTGGTTCTCTGACTGCACCACTCTCAAAATGGGTAGACACTCACCTTCAAAAAATTATGATTCACCTCCCCTCCTACATTAAAGATACAGGACACGTGTTGTCTCTGATGCAGGAGGTTGTGTGGCAGGAGAACTTCTGCTGGCTAACGATTGACGTGGCGGCCTTATACTCCAACATTGACCACCAGTTAGGTTTGAAAGCGGTCAAACATTTCCTTTTGGAAGACCCCCTTCTTCCACGATTTCAAGTGGAAGCCATTGTTGAAAGTATATCCTTCATTTTAACCCACAACTATTTTAGTTTCAATGGGCAATTTTATTTACAGAAGAAAGGGACAGCAATGGGGGCGAGCTTTGCCCCAGCATACGCCAACATCTTTATGGGTTTATGGGAGCATTCCAACATCTACCATAACCCTATCTGGAAGAGGCACCTGAAATTCTACAAACGCTTCATTGATGACATCCTGATCATTTGG
Source organism: Pelobates fuscus (assembly GCF_036172605.1). Lineage (NCBI taxonomy): Eukaryota > Metazoa > Chordata > Amphibia > Anura > Pelobatidae > Pelobates > Pelobates fuscus. Next base: position 119,247,680 of record NC_086325.1, read on the forward strand.
GAAGGTGATCTAAATGAAGCTGAGGAGTTCGTTCAAAGTCTCAATAACAACGAGTGGGGGCTCTCCTTCACGAGCAACAAAAATAGATCTACTATTGAATTTCTGGATTTAATCCTGAGTGGGAAACCTGGTTATGTCCACACCAGAACATATAAAAAACAGGTGGATGTCAATGGTTTTTTACACTCCACGAGTGGTCATCATCCTACGTGGATTAATAATATCCCGTTTAGCCAGTTCACCAGGCTCCGACGCAATTGTTCCTTTTTGGAGAATTTTGAAGAGGAGTCGTTGGACCTTTGCCAGCGATTTCTGGATAAGAATTATGACCCTAGCATCATTGGTCGGGCGTACCAGAAGGCTAGAGGGCTCAATAGAGATTCCCTTATCAACCAGCGTAAAATTGGAATGGACGGAAAGAACTCTATAATTATCCCTGGGTTTACAGCTGATATACTGATTTCATCACCTTCCCCCTCAGTCAAACATAGGGAGATTCTATCTCTATTGGAGAATCATCCGATAATAAGGAGACCTAAACCGAGGATAGACTTTCACATCAGTACTAGAGAGGTGGGTCAGAATAAAGGTCCCATCTTCTCGACAACGTACAATAGGGCGTACAACCAGATCATTCATATCCTAAACAATCATTGGTCTATTCTGCGGTTGGATCCATGGCTTCGTTTCAGTATCCCTGAAGTACCCAGAGTAACATTCCGTAAAAATAGGAATCTAAAGAACCTATTGGCCCCTTCCAAATTTCCGACTGCAAAAACTAATCAAACATCGATATTATGTGAAGCAGGAAATTTCAAATGTGGTGCCACCCGATGCTTAACCTGCCAACACATATGTCACGGAAAAAAGAATTTTCCCCCTTCCTCTAAAGATGAGAACTTCCATACAACCACTAGAATCTCGTGCAATACCTCATTTGTGGTATATCTGTTGATATGTACTTGTGACTTGCTATATGTAGGTCAGACTTCGAGACCATTAAAAGCCAGGTTCAGGGAACACAGACGAGCCATCAGCAACCGTGATAAAAAATCTCCAGTAGCCAGACACTTCCAAATGGCCCATGACAGTAACCCTTCACAGCTTTTAGTAATGGGCATCGAGCATATTGCAGAGAATATACCCAATAGAAAATTAGCCTTAATTACAGCAGAAACTAAATGGATCTTTAGACTCAACACACTTACTCCTAATGGGTTAAATGAAGAAGTGGAATGTAACATTTAAAATTTGGAAGACATACTTATTTGTCCCTGTGAGTGAAAGATCTTTCACTGTCTCTATATGTGGGAGAGGATGAATCGGGAACCACATATATATTACGATTCACCTTAGACCCCATGGTCTCTTTAACACTTATATGAATCCTATATGAGTGTTCAGCATTTTTTTCCAATGTTCTTTTTCTTAATTATACATATAAATATATATACAAAAATATAGTGCTCAACATTTATTTTAATGTTCTTGTTCCTAATCTAATATATATAAATAACAGATTTTTATAAAACAATTGAACTATATTATCATTATTATTATTTTTAAAAAAAGGCTCACAAATCAAGATTGATTAATTATCTCTGTTAAACTTGAGATTGAAATACTTTATTAGTAAAAATAAAAGTAAAAATAAAAATATATTTTTAATCTTTATTTTATGTCTATATATATATAATTTTTCGATGTTAATAATATGAGATTGTCCTAATAAGGATATATGTTTTCATTTATTATATTTTGTGTTTTTCTATCCACTTGCAGCATATTTTATTTTAGATCTGTAATGATCTCAGTTTATCAATTAACAATTATGACCATTTACTTTAGATCTGTAATGATCTCAGTTTATCAATTAACAATCATGACCATTCTATGAATCAATTAACAATCATGACCATTCTATGAATCAATTAAGAGTGGGTATATAAACCCGGCTCTTAGACAGCAGACATTGTCTTGAAAAAGTCCTCCAGCTAGGACGAAACGCGTAGACGTGCTGTCTGCTACCTCACCACACCGCCGACGGATTTGAACTTCCCAGCCGATTCGTCCTTTACGACCCGCCATTGATTTTCGGCAAGCGACCTGGCGAGAACGGCCTTTTTCCTGCAGCCCTCACGGTTTGGAGTTTATGTGCTCCCAGTTTCTCACCCGATGGTCGGACGGATAGGGTAAGTTGCTGAAGTGATATCCCCATAGTTTTCCATATCTGGATGTGATTTTTCACCTTTGGGGCCATCCCTATCGCTTCCCTCTTAGTCTTGACCAGGGTGTTTGGCTGGTGTTTGAGCTCCCTCTCCGTAAGACGGCTTGGTCGTCTAGGCACTATCCGTTTATCCACTTATAAATTTTTTCACGGACTGGACTGGAGCCTACTGCTTGAACTTTTTTGAGTTCACATATAGTTTTTATGCTAATGTGCACATCTCGGATTTTTTACATCAGTCCTTTGTCGACAAGAATATGAATAAGGGGCCCCTTACTATTCATCACGATTACATCTGATACTGGACGTTTTGAGATGTTGTTTAATTTTTTATGATTGGTTTATTATACAATAAATGATATTTTGTTATACTCTTATATATATGTGTAGAGTATTCTGATTCAGATAAGACTCACCCAGTACATTCAATTGTGGTTTATGGTGGTCATTGTGGTGATCTCGGCGAGATTGGTCATTTTTAAGTTTATTGATATTTTCATCTTGATTTTTATGTAGATCTGCATAATTAATTGGAGCGCTCACATACCAGTTATATCTTTTCGGTTTCATTTAATAAGTCGCTCCCTTGTATGTGACGCAGCCCTACTGTTATTTCATCCCATTGGGTATATTTATTTCTCACTGTCAGTCCATATTACATTTACATTTTGTTTTCTGTGTTCTGAGCGCCGTTTTGGTCTGACATTGAGTATACCGATTAGCCTTTCCATCCCCTGTTTAGATTTTAATAGTTTATTTCTACTCAGTTACGATTATGCCCCTCCTTAGCCTTACAGAAAGGAATAGCAGAAGGTTAAATTTATTAATAGGAAAAGATAAAGATGAGAACTTTTCCTCCCACATATCAGAACCTTCCCTAAAATCCCTCTTTTTCGAGTTAGAGAAACAACTAAAAACTGAGATGAGGGATTGGTGGGATCATGCATTGTTAGAAAAATATCTTGATCAAAAACTGATCCCAAGAGGCCTGAGGTTTGACAAGAAACCTTTTTTTACGGACCATTCTGAATTGGAAAATGAATGGTTGGTAGCCTTAGATAACTGCTCTATGATACTCATGAGAATTCTGGTTAGGTATAGAGAATACAGATTGAAAAAGACTGAAAAGGAGATCGAAATAATTCATTCAAAGATCAATACCACTGACCAACCCGACTCAATAACAGAGTTGGATACTACTATGAACAATAGGATTATTAGATTTGAGAAAGACCTGGTCACCAAAAAGAACACCAAATACACAAGGGACCTAAAGGACTATGCAAGTGGCTGCATCAGAAATTGGCAAAGAAAGACCTTGAGATCGAAAAGGGACACAACTACTCCTTTTCCGAGGAAGGATTCTAGAAGTCAATACCCTGACCATTTCCAGCCAACTAAAGGAAAAAGGAGTACCAACTATGCTAATCGCTCCTATGGATCCAAGAGGACTCCCCAATGGAGCCCGAAGACCTATGCTGAAGCTGTCCAATCCAAACCATACAATTCCTTCAATCAGAACCACCGTACCAGAAATAATCACTATCAGAAAGAGAAAGGTACTCATTATACCGCCAATACACCTCATCGTGACCGATGGAGGAGACAGGACAACCCCAACTTTATCCCCTTATTGGAGACCACAGACCGAGGTTCCATGGAGGGGTCAGGTCCCCGGACCAAGCATGAGGAACTAGGAGCGCGTCCCAAACCCCCCAGAGTCCTCCACCGGGATAATCCAGTTGAGGCTCATTTTTTTAGAAGAGAGCCCTGTGGATCGACCCAAAACGTTCCCACTTTTTTCCAAAATAGGGAGCAAGAAAAGAGATGCACCCACAGGGGAACGAGAGGAAAGGGAAACAAACCCCAACAAGATGAGATGCCTCCCATAACTGGAATTTTCAACCTATCCACCCATGTATTGACCGCACCTGAGATCTCCTTACTCAACAAGGGTCTGAGTTTTGCTCCGTTTAGGAATCCGGATATCCTAGATCTATTTCGAGATCTTAACCAATTTATTAGAAAATTAACCTTAACCAGGTCGTTTAATATCAAGGATGCCAATAGCGTTCACACGGCTTCGTTCTTTCTAAATGATCCACAAGATAAAATCATTCTGAAGAACCTGATGAGCCTACTAAATGATCAAACTGAAGCCCTTGGGGAAGTTGATGCCCTGGAGGTGTTGGAGGCTAGTGTATCTACAGGACTTAAAACTCGTTCTACATACTATCCTCTAGCCGACAAAGGAGGGTTCATTCCTATCTTCTATGAATTGGTTATGAAGGATTTTAAACACCTGGTCCTGGATCTTGAGAAGCAACAGAAAGATCGTAAATTGGAACACAATCTTACTAATCTCGAAATGTCAGCCCTAAAGGGCCTTAAAAAGGATAATAACATCATCATAAAGGGAGCAGACAAGGGAGGAGGGATTGTCCTTCTCAATAGAGAGGACTACTTGGGTGAAGCCAATCGAATTCTTGGAGACCAAGAATACTATCAAGTTCTTACCTTCAACCCCTCAACCCGCTTTACCAAAGAATTACGGATTTGGGTAAATAAGATGTTTGACATGAAGGTTATTGACAAAATGGAGAAAGGTTTCCTCCTCTCTGGTGAAGGCAATATCCCCATTTTTTATTTTCTCCCCAAGATTCATAAATCTCTCACCAACCCGCCGGGGAGACCCATCATTTCATCTATTGGTTCTCTGACTGCACCACTCTCAAAATGGGTAGACACTCACCTTCAAAAAATTATGATTCACCTCCCCTCCTACATTAAAGATACAGGACACGTGTTGTCTCTGATGCAGGAGGTTGTGTGGCAGGAGAACTTCTGCTGGCTAACGATTGACGTGGCGGCCTTATACTCCAACATTGACCACCAGTTAGGTTTGAAAGCGGTCAAACATTTCCTTTTGGAAGACCCCCTTCTTCCACGATTTCAAGTGGAAGCCATTGTTGAAAGTATATCCTTCATTTTAACCCACAACTATTTTAGTTTCAATGGGCAATTTTATTTACAGAAGAAAGGGACAGCAATGGGGGCGAGCTTTGCCCCAGCATACGCCAACATCTTTATGGGTTTATGGGAGCATTCCAACATCTACCATAACCCTATCTGGAAGAGGCACCTGAAATTCTACAAACGCTTCATTGATGACATCCTGATCATTTGGGAAGGTGATCTAAATGAAGCTGAGGAGTTCGTTCAAAGTCTCAATAACAACGAGTGGGGGCTCTCCTTCACGAGCAACAAAAATAGATCTACTATTGAATTTCTGGATTTAATCCTGAGTGGGAAACCTGGTTATGTCCACACCAGAACATATAAAAAACAGGTGGATGTCAATGGTTTTTTACACTCCACGAGTGGTCATCATCCTACGTGGATTAATAATTTCCCGTTTAGCCAGTTCACCAGGCTCCGACGCAATTGTTCCTTTTTGGAGAATTTTGAAGAGGAGTCGTTGGACCTTTGCCAGCGATTTCTGGATAAGAATTATGACCCTAGCATCATTGGTCGGGCGTACCAGAAGGCTAGAGGGCTCAATAGAGATTCCCTTATCAACCAGCGTAAAATTGGAATGGACGGAAAGAACTCTATAATTATCCCTGGGTTTACAGCTGATATACTGATTTCATCACCTTCCCCCTCAGTCAAACATAGGGAGATTCTATCTCTATTGGAGAATCATCCGATAATAAGGAGACCTAAACTGAGGATAGACTTTCACATCAGTACTAGAGAGGTGGGTCAGAATAAAGGTCCCATCTTCTCGACAACGTACAATAGGGCGTACAACCAGATCATTCATATCCTAAACAATCATTGGTCTATTCTGCGGTTGGATCCATGGCTTCGTTTCAGTATCCCTGAAGTACCCAGAGTAACATTCCGTAAAAATAGGAATCTAAAGAACCTATTGGCCCCTTCCAAATTTCCGACTGCAAAAACTAATCAAACATCGATATTATGTGAAGCAGGAAATTTCAAATGTGGTGCCACCCGATGCTTAACCTGCCAACACATATGTCACGGAAAAAAGAATTTTCCCCCTTCCTCTAAAGATGAGAACTTCCATACAACCACTAGAATCTCGTGCAATACCTCATTTGTGGTATATCTGTTGATATGTACTTGTGACTTGCTATATGTAGGTCAGACTTCGAGACCATTAAAAGCCAGGTTCAGGGAACACAGACGAGCCATCAGCAACCGTGATAAAAAATCTCCAGTAGCCAGACACTTCCAAATGGCCCATGACAGTAACCCTTCACAGCTTTTAGTAATGGGCATCGAGCATATTGCAGAGAATATACCCAATAGAAAATTAGCCTTAATTACAGCAGAAACTAAATGGATCTTTAGACTCAACACACTTACTCCTAATGGGTTAAATGAAGAAGTGGAATGTAACATTTAAAATTTGGAAGACATACTTATTTGTCCCTGTGAGTGAAAGATCTTTCACTGTCTCTATATGTGGGAGAGGATGAATCGGGAACCACATATATATTACGATTCACCTTAGACCCCATGGTCTCTTTAACACATATATGAATCCTATATGAGTGTTCAGCATTTTTTTCCAATGTTCTTTTTCTTAATTATACATATAAATATATATACAAAAATATAGTGCTCAACATTTATTTTAATGTTCTTGTTCCTAATCTAATATATATAAATAACAGATTTTTATAAAACAATTGAACTATATTATCATTATTATTATTTTTAAAAAAAGGCTCACAAATCAAGATTGATTAATTATCTCTGTTAAACTTGAGATTGAAATACTTTATTAGTAAAAATAAAAGTAAAAATAAAAATATATTTTTAATCTTTATTTTATGTCTATATATATATAATTTTTCGATGTTAATAATATGAGATTGTCCTAATAAGGATATATGTTTTCATTTATTATATTTTGTGTTTTTCTATCCACTTGCAGCATATTTTATTTTAGATCTGTAATGATCTCAGTTTATCAATTAACAATTATGACCATTTACTTTAGATCTGTAATGATCTCAGTTTATCAATTAACAATCATGACCATTCTATGAATCAATTAACAATCATGACCATTCTATGAATCAATTAAGAGTGGGTATATAAACCCGGCTCTTAGACAGCAGACATTGTCTTGAAAAAGTCCTCCAGCTAGGACGAAACGCGTAGACGTGCTGTCTGCTACCTCACCACACCGCCGACGGATTTGAACTTCCCAGCCGATTCGTCCTTTACGACCCGCCATTGATTTTCGGCAAGCGACCTGGCGAGAACGGCCTTTTTCCTGCAGCCCTCACGGTTTGGAGTTTATGTGCTCCCAGTTTCTCACCCGATGGTCGGACGGATAGGGTAAGTTGCTGAAGTGATATCCCCATAGTTTTCCATATCTGGATGTGATTTTTCACCTTTGGGGCCATCCCTATCGCTTCCCTCTTAGTCTTGACCAGGGTGTTTGGCTGGTGTTTGAGCTCCCTCTCCGTAAGACGGCTTGGTCGTCTAGGCACTATCCGTTTATCCACTTATAAATTTTTTCACGGACTGGACTGGAGCCTACTGCTTGAACTTTTTTGAGTTCACATATAGTTTTTATGCTAATGTGCACATCTCGGATTTTTTACATCAGTCCTTTGTCGACAAGAATATGAATAAGGGGCCCCTTACTATTCATCACGATTACATCTGATACTGGACGTTTTGAGATGTTGTTTAATTTTTTATGATTGGTTTATTATACAATAAATGATATTTTGTTATACTCTTATATATATGTGTAGAGTATTCTGATTCAGATAAGACTCACCCAGTACATTCAATTGTGGTTTATGGTGGTCATTGTGGTGATCTCGGCGAGATTGGTCATTTTTAAGTTTATTGATATTTTCATCTTGATTTTTATGTAGATCTGCATAATTAATTGGAGCGCTCACATACCAGTTATATCTTTTCGGTTTCATTTAATAAGTCGCTCCCTTGTATGTGACGCAGCCCTACTGTTATTTCATCCCATTGGGTATATTTATTTCTCACTGTCAGTCCATATTACATTTACATTTTGTTAAGAGGATTAATAGTCATGTGTGTGGCTCCTACCCATTCAGGTGAGTCATACATGTCCTGTAAGTAAAAGGTCCCCTGTTTATTGTATGAACCTCCTCCCTTCCAGTACATTCCCATTACATATTGTCCAGCATCTCCAGGACTGGGGTGTTCTATGTTTAAGGCTAGTTTCATAGGTGTCGCCCCCCCTGGTTTCCTGAACGTCATTCTTTTCAGTAAGGACTCCCCATTTTTATCTAATCTGTCTAAGGCACTTTGTGGTCTATAGCCCCAGGCTGGCCCTGTATTCCACCCTGCTGCCTTCCATGAACTACACTCATATCCCCAGTAGTCATTAGTCACACATATGTATGGGTCCTTAATGTTAGGTATATCTTTGTACACTGTTGACAACAACGCTGGTGGAAAAGTACAGTTTACGATATCACAATAATCAAATGCAAATGTGGCTACCCGTGTATTAGAGGAATTGTACCAAAATGTATAAACATGATTGTCTTTGGTTATAGCGACTTGTTGGGCCTTTATCAGACCTAGCAGCAAGAACAAATACACAAAATTCATGTTATAACAGGATCTGGTTCCTCTGGAGCTGGAACTTTCTTGCAGTGTGAAGCGTGTATCCAAGAGTTCTTTCCAGCCAATTTAACTGAGGTAGTTGTGGTTAGAAGGACTTGGAACGGACCATCATATCTGGGTTCAAGGGTATGTTTTCTCACGAACTTCTTAACCAGAACCCAATCACCAGGGAGCAACTTGTGTGTGCCTGTATCAGACTCTGGATCTGGAATGGAAGAAAACACTTGGGCATGTATCTTGTTTAAAACTTGGGAAAGAGCAGTCACATAATTAACCATAACATCTGATTGCAGTTGGAGTTGTTGAGGAAAGTAACAACCTAACCTAGGGGCTGAACCAAACAAAATCTCATAGGGAGACAGGTTAAACTTCCCTCTTGGTGTGTACCTGACACTAAATAGAGCTATGGGGAGACTCTCTGGCCAGGGTAGGTTAGTTTCTTGGGCCATCTTAAGCATTCTGGCTTTTAAGGTGCCATTCATACGTTCTACCTTACCACTACTTTGTGGGTGATAGGGTGTGTGAAATGCAAGGGTCACCCCTAGTGCTGCCCAGACTTCCTTAGTTACTAGTGCTGTAAAAGCCGGGCCCTGGTCACTTTCAATCACTTCAGGAACTCCATATCTACAGACAATTTCAGTGAGCAACCGCTTGGCAGTGGTCTTGGCGGTCATATTAGTAACCGGGAAAGCTTCTGGCCATCCTGAGAACATGTCCACCATAACTAGGGCATATTCATACCGGCCACTCTTTGGCATCTGAATATGGTCAATTTGGACTCTCTGGAATGGGTAGTGTGGCTTCGCCAGATGTTTGGGGAAAACTTTCTCCAATTTTCCCGGATTGCACTTGGCACAGATAGCACAAGACTTACAGTAGTTTTTAGTCAGAGTGGTAATACCTGGTGCTTCGAAATATTTAGCAATTAAAGAGTTCATGAGGGTCTTAGACAAGTGCGCTGCTCCGTGGGCCCATTGAACCACAGCCGGATACATACATTTAGGCAGACAAAATTTGAGATTACTAGTATATACTCCATCCTGTAAGGTCGCTCCCTTCTGTTTCCAGCTTTGCTTTTCTTCGAGACTTACAGCTGCTTGCTGTTCCTTCAAAAACTTGAGGTCCGTAGGTAAGGTTTGCATGGGAAAAATAGTAATTTCCTCACCGGACACTTTTCTGTCCACTTCCCTTGATTGACATGCAGCATCTTTGGCAGCTTGGTCAGCTTTATGATTGCCACATGTTTCTTCCGAATTCCGTCTTCCATGGGCCTTTACTTTCAGTATGGCCACTTCTTCAGGAAGGAGTAAAGCATCCATCAATTCCTTGATAGCTGTACCATGTTTAACTGGTGTACCGGTTGCTGTTAGAAAACCTCTTGTTTTCCATATTAATCCAAAATCATGTGCTACGCCCAGGGCATATCTTGAATCGGTATAAATATTAACACGCTTCCCTTCAAACATTTGGCATGCTACAGTGAGGGCTTTTAGTTCAGCTTCTTGAGCAGACATAGACGCAGGAAGTGGGGATGCTTGAAGTACCTGATCTACTGTGGTCACTGCAAATCCAGTGTGGTATCTTCCTTGTTCATCTGCAAATCTGGAGCCATCCACAAACAGTGTGCAGTCAGGATCTGGCAGAGCCGTTTCATGTACTGTAGGAAGATGGGTTGTTTCCATCTTCATCTGTTCAAAACAATCATGGGGGATGTCTGGGTCAGAATCTTTGGGAGGGGCATCTTCACATATTTCTGTGTGATACTGTGGGTAACCAGTAGTCTTACAATTCACAGTTCGTTTGGTAACACCTTCTGCAGAAAGTTGGTCTTGATCTGTTGCACTCCATGCTTTGGCTAATGGACCAAGTTCCTTCCATGAGATATTTGGAGATTTAGTAATAGAGACATGAGGAACTGCCATCTACCAATGGTGGTACATATGAGTCACTTCTGTGGGTAATTGGACTAAAACTACAGTGTTACCTTTTGTATCACAGTATATGTCTGTCAAAGTGAGAGGTACTTCAATCAATTGAAACAGTTCTTCTTCATACTGAGGGTCAGGCCCCGACACGTCTCTGAACCATAAAGTACAATGCCATAGAGGAGATGGCTGTTCATCGTGTGGTACTGTGGGCATATGGACATCCAGATCAAGGAAGGCATCAGGATCTATGTTCAGACTGTACCAATAGTGTGGTACTCCCCCCTTGGGAAGTGGCAGAAGAGTGGCAGGATTCAAAGTGTAACATCGCTGTAAAGAGACATTATCGGGTAACATTAAAGTTGTTTGGAGACGAAGATGTCTTTGAGTAGAGAGATGTTTAGGTTGAACTTGGTTTAGTATCGCAGAAATATCATGTGGAGCGAGAATGGTTAGCTTGTGACCAAGGATTATGTCACATGTCTTGTCCAGCAGAGCACTTGCTGCAAATACAGCCCGAAGACAGGAGGGTCCTCCTCTGGCCACAGGATCCAACTGGCAGGAGTAATACCCTATTGGACGTTGACGAGACCCATGAGACTGAGTGAGAACACCAGATGCATGGCCCATCTTTTCGTAGACAAAGAGCTTGAAGGGCTTCTCGTAATTGGGAAGGCCCAGAGCAGGAGCAGTAACAACAGCACGTCGTAATGCGAAGAAGCTGGTAAGGGCTTCAGGAGATAAAGCAAATGGTTCAGTTTTGAGGGCATCGTAGAGCGGCTGCAACAGTGTAGAGGCTTCAGGAATCCAGGCTCTGCAGTAAGAGATAAGACCCAGGAAGGCATGGAGGGACTTATGAGCCGATGGAGGGCATAGTGATGTAATACCCCGCACTCTGTCTCTAGTAAGGTGCCGGGTGCCATGAGAAAGACAATGCCCCAAAAAGATCACCGATGGTCGGCACCACTGCAATTTCTTCTTAGATGCTTTACAACCTTGGGCGGCCAGGAAACAGAGGAAATCTTCAGAGGTACATTCTGCAGTCGGGAGATCATCAGCACAGAGAAGGAGATCGTCCACGTATTGCAGGAGGACCACGTCTGTGTGTGATTTCTGCCATGGTTCCAGGATGTATGCCATGGCTCTTGCAAACTGGCTTGGGGAATTTTGTGCTCCCTGGGGCATTACAGTCCAGGTGTATTGTTGGCGGTCATGAGTAAATGCGAACAGGTATTGGCAAGAGGGATGCAAAGGCACGCTGAAGTAGGCATTTGCCAAATCCACCACTGTGAAGAATTTAGCTGATGGAGGGACCTGGGATAGAAGAGTATGAGGATTTGGAACAATGGGGGTTTCCAAGATGGTAACATCATTGACTGCTCTGAGGTCTTGAACCATCCTGTACTTGTCCGGCTCACCCTTTTCAGTCTTTTTCTTAACTGGAAACAAAGGAGTATTACAAGGCGATACACATTTAACCAGAGCACCCGCAGCCAGCAGAGTTTCAACTTGTTTGGAGATAGTAAGGGACTGAGCAGGAGTCAATGGATATTGTGGTTTTCTGGGCAGACTTGCACCTTGGAGCAACTGCACAAGTATCGGAGGAACTTTAAGACGTCCAATATCATCGGGACCAGTAGACCACAGTTGCACAGGAACTCTGTCAAGCGCACTGGGGGAATTATCTGGGACCCTTGCATTCCCATGGGGTGACTCCATGTGGAGTAGGAGGGGTAAAGAACAAAGGGCTGAGGTATCATCACTGGAGAGAGGGGTCAATAACTGAACCTTACCATCTGGAGTAAAGGAGACGGAGGCTTGCAAGCGGGACAGGACATCAGCCCCTAACAAATTAAGAGGACAAGAGGAAGACACTACAAAACGAGTAAGGAGATCTGGGAAAGTACCCACCCGTAAGGGCTTAGTTAATGGGTTGCTACGAGGGGTTCCATCAACACCTATACAGGAAACATCTATATTAGAGAGAAAGGAATCGTCAGGCAGGTCACATGCTCTAAGTACACTACGGGCTGCGCCTGTGTCAACTAAGAAGGTGGTTGGGAAGCCTTCCACAGGTAGGACCACTGTAGCTAGGGGCCCCCCTTTATCCCCTGTATACACTGCCATGACAGGGGCATTGGACACAGGTTTGCCTGTTACCTATTGGACAAGATCAATATGAGACTGGTCTGGACCAGGGTATGTACGTGTAGGTGTAGTTGGATAGTATGGTTGCTGAGCATGCTGTGTAGGGCGTCGTTGTCTAGGCATTGGATTGTTAGTGGGCAGATAAGTTGCAGAGGGTAGGTTATTAGGATAATAATGAGAACCAGGTAACGGATAACCAAGCGCCTGGGCAGGAGGATAACCGGCCACAGGATATGGTGGCCGTAGAGCATGTGTGCGCTGCCTAGGTGCATGCAGACTTGGACACTCATTCCTAAAATGTCCTAGTTGCCTACAGTGATAACACATTTTGAGTGGTGGTCCTGGGGCCTGAGCTGTGAAAGGGTCCAGAGGTGATGGAATAGGGTACCCGCCAGGGGCAAGATGAGTTGCAGGGTCAGATAAGGAAAACATTAAAGGATTGGATTTCTTTTGCAGGGGCAATTGGATTGACTCCAGGCCTTTAGCGACCAGGAGGAGAGTGTCCAGGGGAATTATCCTGAATTCGGGACGGGACTGGACCAGGCCTTTCCTTATGGGTTCCTTAAGGCCTGCAACGAAAGCAGCTGACAGCATCTGTGTGTGGGACTTATTACATGTGTTGAAACCTAGATCAGAAAAGGTTTGAGTTAACCTAGAATGAAATCTTTCAACTGTTTCTGATTTTTCTTGAACAATATCAGCAATAGAAATAGCCTGATCAGTCAACTTATCTTGAGCCCATGCACGGAGTTGTTCACAAAATGTGATACCAGACTGAAAATCTGTATCCGTAGTGAGACGGGCATCATCAAAGCTCCTTTCCATTACGGGCCAGTAAGCATCCCCTGCCTTAATTTCACACAGACTAAACAAATCGCGCCATGCTGCAGAGTAAGTTTTACGGATCTGAACAATCCGACGGAAAAAGGGCATGGGCTGTTTCTCAGGGTCAGGAAGTGATTGTACCAGTGTTGCAGCTTGGGACGGATTGAAGGTAACATACATCAAAGGGGCACCCTCCTGATCATGCTGGGCACCGCAAGCACCTGCTATAGGACTGGAGGGTAGATTAGTTGTGGTCTGTGGAGGCTGCGCCTCTTGGACACTACTATCGGCAGTGAGAATGGGAATCAGACCAGCTGTAGTAGTGGTCGCAGGGTGATTAACTGTAGTAGTAATTTGGACCGAATCAAGTTGCGAGGCAGGGGGAGAAGTGGCTAAGGAAGCTGTGGAGGTTGCAGGATAATAACCTGATGCTGCCGGGGTCGCAGCAGGAGGAAAGCCTGATGCTGTAGGAACAGTGGATCCAATAGTCATAATAGGGAAAGATACACTGGGGGCAGCCATAAGAGGGGTTGGAATGGAAGAGGATACAGAAGGGGGGGGGGAAGAGACCACAGGGGTGTTGGTAGGGTACGTTACCATCATGGAAGGGATGGGTGTGTTAGAAACAGGAAATGGTGTCAGTGAAAGGGCAGAAGGGAAGGATTCCACAGGAGAAGTAAGGGCGGAAGTTATAGGGAGAAGTGAAAGGAATTGGGCGTGGACAGAAGCAACAGGAGCCGAAAGAGAGGGTGTAGCTGCAGAGATGGGCAAGAGAGGAGGAGGAGGCAGAGAAACAGGAAGGGAAGGGGGAACTGAGACTTGGAGTGGAGAAGGAGTGGGGGTTGGAAAATAACATGAACCATCTGCTTTAAGAACAGGGTACAAGGCAGCAGGGGCTGGAGAGAGGGAGCTAGCATGAATGGGCTGTGGGGGCGCTCCAGAGGCAGGTTGAGCCACCTCCCTTTTAGGCCAGGCTTTATCATATGGAGGAGGGCTGGAAACGTCTGCAACAGATTCAACAAAACAACCTTTTTCATGATATACAAAGACTTTTTTTCCTTCTAGGTCTATCTCCTCCTCAATCCACCCCTCCTTCTTAATTACACAAGCAACCTTATACCACGCATCAGCTGATTTCTTCAACCCATGATCTACCAAGATCCCATGTTTGTCGTTTAAAAGTTTTCTCCAGTCTTCCGCCTGCAATCTGCCACTGGGGGACATATTAATACTACACAGTTTAATAATTTTCCGGAGTTTGACCACAGCTAAGTCCCCAGCTCTTTCCTTTACAAGATCACAGGCTAACCGACCACGGGAGGGGTTAACATGAGTCTGACCCATTGATAAACTACAGTAGAACTGGATAGAGAGAAACAGGGAAAAGAGACAGCAAGCAGACCCTTGACCAAAAGAGAGTGAAGAGAGTGAGTGAGAGAGTGAGTGAGAGAGAGAGAAAGTGAGACAGAGAGAGAGAGACTGAAAGAGAGAGAGAGAGACTGAAAGAGAGAGAGAGAGACTGAAAGAGAGAGAGAGAGACAGAAAGAGACTGAAAGAGAGAGAGACTGAAAGAGAGAGAGACTGAAAGAGAGAGAAAGAGACTGAAAGAGAGAGAGGGACTTAAAGAGACAGAGAGAGACAGTGAGACAAAGAGAGAGAGAGAGAGAGAGAGACTGAAAGAGAGAGAGAGACTGAAAGAGAGAGAAAGAGGGACGTAAAGAGAGAGAGAGAGAGAGACTTGCAAGAAACTTGCATAAAGTGTCACACCAAGCTAGCAGAGCACAGAAAACCCCCAGAGTGATGCAAAAAAAAACAAAACAAAAAAAACTAACATCTGGCAGCACAGACTCCAAGTAATGGAGGGGGCAGAAGGGGGGGGGGGGGGGAAGGGGGGAAGTAGGAGAAAGTGAGTTGCAAGCAGCACAAAGTATTTAACCATGTGAGTGCCTAAGCACAGCTCTCCTGAAGACAAAAGATAGAATAGGAGAACTACAGGACACAGATAGAATATATAACAAGTAACATATACCCCCAAAAAAAACCAAACAAAAAAACAGTATACATGCAAAAGCACAATATATATATGCCAAAGCACACAAATTCTTTAAAATTAATGCCAGCTGAAAATAGACTCCTTAAAATAAACTCAGTACATATACACATAGAAACTCACACTCAAGCACACATACAACAACTTAACTCTTTGTTTGTTGTTTTCATTAGTTCAACAAACTAAAACCGATTACGCCAGTTTGGTATTTCCCAAAACCGAACTTAAAATAAAAACAATAGAGAAACGCCAGGATTTAATATTAAAATATTAATATAATCCGGCCAAAAAACCGCCAGGGTGGTCTTATGAACCCCCTGATCTCAAAATAAAAACAACGCCAGGATTATCAATTAATATAATCCGGCCACAAACGCCAGGTTTCAACACCCCGACCTCAAATAATCAAAAGAAAGCAAAACAGATTCTCAAACAGACACTTTCACACATAAAAACTCAAACTCTGGATTTAGTTAGGCTGTAGATAGACAAGTGACAGGGTTTATACAGTTCTATAAGGGGACATATGGGTATATATATACCTGTCTGAAGACGTCATTCACACGAAGCCGTAGTGAAGCCACGGAGAATAAACGAAATCCAAAGAAAGGAAAATATAGGTAGGTAATTAACTCATTTACCATAGCCAGAGTTGATCAGTCTCCTTTTCCAATCTCTGGTAGTCCTTTTGTTCTCCCGTCTTGTAATGTATATACGGCTTTCCAAGTGAATTAACTACCCTTAATGTCCCTGTTCGAAAGCCAAATGTTTTGGATCAAAGAAAACTTTGATTATTTGTCTATCTACACCTTCCAAATTGATTGATGAATGCGTGCACGCTTTCCCTAGAAGTAATTCACACCGGAGACAAAGTTTCTGATCAGTGAAATACTAAGGAATGCTTTATTCCCCAGAGGGGGGTCTCCTTCTTAAAGCAAAAATACGTCACAGTTTAAACATACAATATCAATTC
This sequence comes from Pelobates fuscus, assembly GCF_036172605.1. Classification (NCBI taxonomy): domain Eukaryota; kingdom Metazoa; phylum Chordata; class Amphibia; order Anura; family Pelobatidae; genus Pelobates; species Pelobates fuscus. Next base: position 119,264,494 of record NC_086325.1, read on the forward strand.
AACAATTGGTTAACATTCAAAAAGGGTCCCACCCTACAGGATGTGATGTCATCATTACAGAGCTCTTCCCCCCATATTCCAGCTCTGGCTTGGATACATGAAGAAAGGGGAAGTGAGTAGTTTCTTTGTTACTTTAACAGTGATTCTCCATTTTGTTGCACGTGGAATTGGCACAAAGGAAGTGGGGGAGGAGTTAGCAAAGGAGGCTACCTATTAACACAAGAATGTGTAACAAGAAACTTGCAGAGGAAATAATGACTGAACCATAAAGGGGGAAGGGAATATTTACTCTAGCAGCCAGTTTTAACATAGTGAACACAGAATAAATAGACATTAGTAAATAGCTATTTTGGTTTAATTCTTCTGTCCACAACACCAGTACTCCACCTCCACCTTGCTGGCGTCTGAGTCGGACTGGAGCTCTCTGCCCTTTACCAATCCAGCCACGGGCCCATCCATCTGGCCCATCAAGACTCACTCTCATTTCATCAGTCCGTAAAACCTTAGAAAAATCCGTCTTGAGATATTTCTTGGCCCAGTCTTGACGTTTCAGCTTGTGTGTCTGGTTCAGTGGTGGTCATCTTTCAGCCTTTCTTACCTTGGCCATGTCTCTGAGTATTGCACACCTTGTGCTTTTGGGCACTCCAGTGATGTTGCAGCTCTGAAATATGGCCAAACTGGTGGCAAGTGGCATCTTGGCAGCTGCACGCTTGACTTTTCTCAGTTCATGGGCAGTTATTTTGCACCTTGGTTTCTCCACACGCTTCTTGCGACCCTGTTGACTATTTTGAATGAAACGCTTGATTGTTCGATGATCACGCTTCAGAAGTTTTGCAATTTTAAGAGTGCTGCATCCCTCTGCAAGATATCTCACTATTTTTGACTTTTCTGAGCCTGTCAAGTCCTTCTTTTGACCCATTTTGCCAAAGGAAAGGAAGTTGCCTAATAATTATGCACACCTGATATAGGGTGTTGATGTCATTAGACCACACCCCTTCTCATTACAGAGATGCACATCACCTAATATGCTTAATTGGTAGTAGGCTTTCGAGCCTATACAGCTTGGAGTAAGACAACATGCATAAAGAGGATGATGTGGTCAAAATACTCATTTGCCTAATAATTCTGCACTCCCTGTAGAGTTGGGTAAAACTATGATGAAGGTACAGAAATGGGTACAAGATAGGTTACCTGTGAACATATATCCACCTGTTCATTCTTACCATCCAGGGGATCAAGTGTGGATAAAAGAATGGAACACTGTTCCATTAGGTTCCAAGTGGAGAGGTCCCTATGTTGTTCTTTTATCTACCCCAACAGTTGTAAAGGTTGTAGAAGTGACTCAGTGGATTCATCACTCTAGGGTAAAAAAAAGCAGCGGCAGATTCCTGACAAGCTACCATAGATCCAGAGAATCCTTGCAAGATCCGGTTGAAGCGTGTGACCCAGTTGGATTAAAAGTGTTTTTTGCAAAGAGAATATTGTTAAAAGGGAACATCAACAAAGATCTACAAGTAGGTGTTTTGACGGCCACAATAAAGCCTGACCTCCTACCAACGTTAAGCCAGAGGAAAAACCTCTGTGAAGAAAAGTGAGGATCAGGAAGGACTCCATTCCCTGCAGCCCTCACATCCTGGAAGCTGAGGTGCCATCGCACGGTCGAAGAGTCAGGACAAAGATGTCAGGAGTGATGTGTTTGATAATGTGTATATTTGTGTTTTTTAATTATTCAGGAAGGTAGAGGTACCGACACACCAGGCTGTGAGGTTTGCATTAAGACTACGAAAACAGGCAATCATATTTCCCAGACCCTTATTTGGCATTCACAATATGAGTGTAAAGGACATGTATCTAAGTGTAGATACTGGAGTATAGATTATAGTGTATGCCATCTAAGAGCAGGAGAACCTAGGTGTTTTAGTCCAGAGTATCAACCCCGTACAATTTGGTTGACTATTCGGAATGGAGACTCACAGGGGACCCTAATAAATAAGACCATACTAGAAACCGTACATTCTTCAGGTGTTCTGCTATTTGATGCATGTAAGGCGATATCAGGTGGTAGGAAACCGTGGAATGTATGTGGTGATCTTAAATGGGAAAGAACGTATGGGTCTAATGATAAATATATTTGCCCCAGTAGTAAGTACAAATATATGGTTCCAAAGTGCCCAAATAAAGATATAATTATTGTCCTTATTGGTCCTGTGTAGGGTGGCCAACCTGGGGACAGACAGTAGATAAGGATATGATCATCACTAAGTTGCCTACCAAGCCATATTGTAAGTCTAGGGAGTGTAACCCAGTCCATATACTTATCAATGACCCAGAACGATTCATAGATAGGTTTGGGAACTTATTTGGGTTCCAGATATATGGAACAGGTTTGGATCCTGGGACAATATTATTTATATGAATAGAGACCGATACTGTAGCAACCCAGACTCATCTGGTCTTTCATTCCTTCTATGAGGAGATGAGTGTGGAAAATAAGATCCCCCATAATGCGAAAAACTTATTTATAGATCTAGCCGAAAGCATTGCTGGTAGTCTTAATGTAACCAACTGCTATGTGTGTGGAGGTACTAACATGGGAGACCAATGGCCATGGGAAGCAAAGGAGGTAATGTATTCCGGTTCTGAGACAGTTGAACAGTTAATATCTTCTCAAACTGATTATCAAGTGAGTGTTAGAGGTAAATCTGAGTAGCGATTAAAGACCTCCATTATAGGTTATGTTTGCATAGCAAGGAAAAGAATAATGTTTAATACATCTGTAGGAGAACTGACTTGTCTAGGGCAAAAAGCTTATAATGATAGTACAAAAGATACAACTTGGTGGTCAGCTTCAAATGTCTCAGAACCACCTAATCCGTTTGCAATTTATACCAATTTAAAGGATGTGTGGTTTGACCTATCTGCTACATCTAGTTGGAAAGCCCCAGCAAATTTGTACTGGATCTGTGGTAAGAAAGCCTATTCGGAGTTACCACAGGACTGGGAAGGGGCATGTGTATTAGGTATGCTCAAACCATCCTTCTTGTTGCCAATTGAAACAGGAGAGACCTTGGGAGTTAAAGTTTATGATGTGAATCATAAAGAGAAGCTAGCATCCTTGAATGTAGGTAGCTGGGAAGATAATGAGTGGCACTGGCTACCTTAGCGCGCTTCATTGCCAATAGGAGGGATGTAATATGTGAGGGAACTGGTTAACAGCCAAACTGTATGCCCATGAAGTGTTATTGTATTCTAATACAGGGATTCAAGCCTCATTCTACCATTAGGCAATTATGGATTCCTCTGTAAAGCACATAGCCTTCTTACCAGGTAAAACAGTTGGGCTGTTGATAAAGTCCTCCATTCACTTCCAGTGCAAATAGAAGGAGGTGTATGTGGAAAGTTCAATCTCAGCAACTGTTGTCTGCACATAGATGATGAAGGGCAGGCAGTGGCTGATCTCACAAGCCACATGGCTAAACTGACGCATGTACCGACTTAAGCCTGGAACGGGTACAATTCTAGTAGTTGGTTTGGAAGTAGGTACGAGCAGCTTGGAGGGATCAAGACATTGGTAGGAGGAGTCATGTTGATTATAGTGTTGTGTCTCTTTCTACCATGTTTGGTTCCATTGGTAATTAGGTCCATACAGAGTGTCATAGAGAGCACGACAGAAAGGAAAACAGCTGTGCATGTAATGGCTGTTTGCAAGTATGAACCCTTAGCCCAGAGAGAATATATTCAGGATGAGGAGTGCTGAAGGAATTTGTAATGATGCTAAGATGCTTACGAGGTCTGTTCTGATTCATGGCAACCTGAGGTGTAAGCAAACTATGGTTAAGTGATGCATCTGGAATTGTGAAATATCAGAAGCATCAAAGGGGGGAATGTGGTGGAAGCTCGGTAGAAATTAAATTTGTAGGCCGAGATTTCCACGTGGCATATGTGTAAATGTTGGTGTATCAGTTAGTCAGTTACACGTAGCTAAGATACAATCAACACTGTACTGAGCAAATGCAGGAATGCAGAAACTGAAAACACTTCTCCTCCTCCATTGTTCTGGGTGAGCCATGTGGTCTAACAGGTAAGGGAAGTTAGGCTTTGTTCAGCTGATGGGGTAAAGAGTATATGTGGGTAGAGTTAATGATAGGAGGAGCTATATGTCTATATCCTGCATTTGCACAGTCAGTTCTGGGCTCAGATCTTGTTGTATTTTGGTGACATTAGTCCCTCTGAGCCCCGGTCGGTGAATCGAATAAAGAATCTCTTCCTTCCTGAAGAAACCTGTGTCCACTTCTCTGTGCTTGGCTTCCGTCAGTTTCTCCGGTATCACATATACACATTCTTTAACTCACGCATGCATTTTGTCACACTGTCTTTTACCATACATGCACATATTGTCACACTTGCACAAACACTACTTTTAATCCATGCGTGCACAGCCATTTGATCACGTGTGCACACTGTACAAAGTCATTTACCTATACATGCATACAGTCATATACACATTCATTCATCCATGCATGCACACTGTCACACATCCCAGATAAGATTTCCAAATTAGGAAAGCTAATAGCTTCACAGTAATAGCTTGCACAGTAGTTTAGTTCACATTCTTGTTTCTTCTTTCCCTGCACGCCGCCTTTTTAAAAACAATTTTTATTATAGTTTTTATGCAGTAAAATCTGTATCTATTACCTTCCTTCATTATGGTGGATATTACTCACACTTCTGCTGCCATGGATATGGCTGCTTAATAAAAATCCTAAAATAATAGGTATATTATGATGTGGAAAACGAAGATACAAACTATTTAACTTCTTAATCTAGAAATTATTCTAGAAGTTGTCAAAAGACTGGATTGTTGGAAATGTCCAAAATCCCACTAAATATTTAGTTTGAAGTGTGGTGTCAACAGCCATATTTTTATGAATGTAGAATATTTAATCAACAACTTCATATCATTGACTAATCATTTTTTGTATTATATGATTTTGGTGGTTCTTGACTCTTAATTTGCCAAGTGGATATACACCTATTTAGAACACAAATACAAAGAGGAGAAGCCTCACATTTAGACATGGGGAGTAATATTTTTACTTAAAGGATCACTAGTGTCAGGAAAACAAAGTGGTTCCCCTGACACTACAGTGCCATGAGGGTGCCTTTCACCCTCAGGGTCCCCCTCCCATGGCGCTGAAGGGATAAAACCCCTACTTACCTTTCTCCAGTGCCGGGCACCTCTCCTCCCCTCCCCTGCCGAAGTCAGCTCCCAAGTGGAGATGAGAAGGGACTAACAATGTAGCAGGATATATGTGGATCCCAAGCTGAGGGACAGTCAACCCTGTTCCCATTATATGTAAAATTAGGTCCATCATAGCCAATTTTATGCAAAATACCTATGGCACCTCAATGCAAATGATCATCTATGAAATATCAAACAGCTTTATGGTATATGCCATAGACCATTGTTTTGCACTATTATGTGAAAGCAAAAAAATAAAAGTGACGGTGGCTTGTGACAAATGGAGTTGAACACCTGCATGAAGTGGTTCTTGGAACATGGTTCTTGTAATTATGCTCAACTTTCCTCACTCCTTGTAGGTATAACCTTGTGCACACATTCAGATTAAAGGTGACATAGTTTTCAAATGGCTATCACAACCTGTGGCATAAACGGACAAGTCACTTACATTAGTACCCAAAGTATAGAGTGCTCACAAATGTCGAGAACAGGCTCTTTAACTGTCGTAAGGATCACGGAAGAAAAATGGTTATCTCCTAGCCATTTGAAAGATGGAAATTAGTATGATTTCCCATTGGGAATAATTCAATAGCTTAATCACAGAATAAGTTATAGACTTCCAAAATATTGTTTGAAAGTGGTCACACCCATCTTTCAAATAATGGCAGTTTTGGAGACCCTCTTTTCAGATACACATGATAGTAATGCTGATCACCTGATGCTATCCACTTCAAAACAATTATATCTTAGCTCCATTAGCTAGAGATACAAATATACAAAATGAAGTCCTGCGCTCAAACTCCCACTACTCCTGAGCAGCAGCAATGACTATAGTATAAATCAGCCCCAATACATACTATATACATTAAAAAAAGTTACTTGTACACTATTCCAAATTTCTATGCACATTTAAATAAACAGATTTTTAACAATTTTTTTTAGTATCACTCCAATGGCTATTTATGTGTAAGCTCACCTGCCACGCCAAGGCTAACCTCGTTTGGCTATGTACTATAGTCATTGCTGCAGTTTAGGAGTAGTGGAAGTTCGAGCACAGGACTTAATTTTGAATATTTGTATTTGCATTTGTATTACACAGCCATGTTACAGTGCTGCCTCCCACCCCATGTGTTCCTTATTAAGGGTTAATCAGTATGCAGTGATTCAAAAAAATACCCCTCTAAACCCCTTTTTACCTGAAGTTGAATGAAGCAAGGTGAATTGTTAGCGTAGGACTCCTCTAAGAGGTTTGCCTTGACATGGCATGTGGGCGTACACTTAAATGGCCATTGGAGAGATACTAAAAAAATATAAATGTGCATAGGGATTTGGGATAGTGTGCAAGTAACTATTTCTATTAGAGATCCCCAAACTCATCAAGCAAATGTAGTTTTTGTGGGTATTCTTTATTACTGGCATTTATAAAGCGCCAACATATTTGGCAGCACTGTACAATTAGGGTAGAACATATAATATACACAGACCAATACAAAAGGTAAAGAAGGGCCTTGTCGGTGAGCTGAAATATAGCGATTGGCCTCTCTTTTATACAAAGTTATATACTTATATAGTCCTAATAATAATAAAAACACTCTAAAAATCTCCCCAAGTACTTGTGGTAGTTAATGCTAGAAAATATTAAAGGGACACTTTTAAAAAAATGTTTTTCTTTTTTGCCAAGATCTGGGACCTCTAAAAAATTAAAATAAATTTAAATTACTTATCACAGCTATCTGCCCATAGCACTGATGTCAAAGAACTCTATGACATACAGGCACAGGGTCTACTCTTGCAAATGTGTCGTGAAATCTCTTAAAATGAAAGCAATCATAATCCAGCTATTTTAACATCATTGTCGACAAGCCCTGGGCAGTGGAGTGAGAAAACAGAAGGGGGATTTGTCATATAATAGCTCTACACGCACAGGCTAAAGAATATCTATTGAAATTTAACTTATAGCTAGTGTTCAATCAGCAGATCAAAATTGTGTTCAGTGAATAGGATATCTGATGCTTGAATATGTTTTTTTTTTTTATAAATTCTTTATTTTTAGTAGTTCAGATAAACATAATATTTCAACAAGCGCCACAACAGCGTATTCCAAGGTTCATGCATGGTAGACAGTGGCATGATAGTTTGCACAGTTTTTATATTTTACATTTTAGTTGAACAGTTGGGTTGTCCAAAGAAGATTGAGATAAAATTAAGTAGTGATACTGGTTGCTTAGCCCGGTTATGTGTTGTCATGAGCCTAATAGTAGATCACAGGTCAGGTGGGTAGGCGTGTTGAGTGCAGTAGCTAGCAAGGTTAGCATGTCAAGGTATGAACCGGTATGACCTTAGTTCTATTCTGACCTGTGTCCTAGATTATCTAGTGTTTGTCAAGCTTAAACATGGCTCGGTTATGGAGCTTATGTGTGTGGGGTGAAAATTCTGTATTTGCGGATACCACTTCACTTGTGACGTTTATGAGCCATAGTGTAGGTAGGTTGATAGTTAAGGGAAGACAGTGGGCTGACCATCATGCTGGGCATGTGCAAAAAACTTTATAATTGAACGATTGTTCCAACGCTCTTGTGGGTATAATGCCTGGGTAATAGGAATGCCGCTTTTATAGTTTAAGCCTAAGGCTTTACATTTTTATGCTGTTTTGTAATTGGGTTCACCAAGCCTAAGCGCTTTTCAGGTGGGATAGTGAACCAGCTGCCGTTCCCTAGGTATTAACAGTCTTGAGTTGGCCCTTTAATTTGTGTTGGCTAATGCCCCAATGCGTCTGTCAATAGGTTTGCTGGTGTGGGCGGCAGGCAGAGCGAGTAGGTGAGTGTGTAAATATTTGTTTTAAAACAGAAAACCAGCTTTTCGCAGAAAGCTAATACATAGTGAGGTAATAGAGAATAGGCGAGTTGTCATTGCATTAAACCAGAAGCTCACTTTAATATGGTTTTTAATGCCTATGTTGTAATGACAGCTTAGAATGACATTGATACTTAAATGATTAAATTTTCTCAGTGAACAGAAATAATAAAATGCATATTTATGAATGTTAGAAAAAGACTTATTAACAGAAACTTGGACTTATGTTACAGGTTTCCATTGATATTGAAAATATTTAAACAAGCACTCCCCAAGCATCATAACCAATAGTGCGCTGTTTGGTGCCAAGAATGCCAGGGTAAGTAGTCAAACTATTTGAAAAACTTACAGTAAAAACCAAAGGAAAAAAGTTACCTGCACTCTTTCCTAAATCCCTTTGTATATTTAAACAAATGGATGCTATTTAGTTACTTCAATGGCCATTGGAGGGAATGTCCACCTGCCACGTCAAGGCAAACCTCTCAGGTGGGTTTCTTTCACCTTGCTTCCTTGAGCTTCTGGCAAAGATATCTCTAATGAGACAGAGAGAGGTATTTTTTTTTTTATATACACCCTTATATACTTATTAACCCTTAATAGGGAACACATTGGATGGACGGCAGCATTGTAGTATAAGGGGTGTCTCAGAGATATATTTGCCAGAAGCTCAAGGAAGCAAGGTGAATAGTCAGTGTAGGACCCACCTGAGAGGTTTGCCTTGATGTGGCAGGCGGGCATTCCCTTCAATGGCCATTGGAGAAACGAAATAACCTCCATTTGTTTAAATATACACAGGGATTTAGGAGACAGCGCAGGTAACGTTTTTCCTTTGGTTTTTACTGTATGTATTGGGGCTGATGTGTACTATGGTCGTTGCTGCCACCCAGGAGTGATGGGAGTTTGAGCACAGGACTTTTTATTTGTATTTGAAAAACTTACCTGGGGTGCATGGGGCCTCAGTCACCTCCTTAAAGGGACACTCCAGGCACCCAGACCACTTCTGCTCATTGGAGTGGTCTGGGTGCCAACTCCCACTACCCTTAACCCTGCAAGTGTAATTATTGCAGTTTTTTTTAAACTGCAATAATTACCTTGCAGGGTTAGGTCCTCCCCTAGTGGCTGTCTATTAGACAGCCACTAGAGGGAACTTCCTGCTCTATAGCACAGGTTTTCTGTGCTAGAGCGTCGCTGGACGTCCTCACGCTGTGTGAGGACCTCCAGCGTCGCTCTATTCCCCATAGGGAAGCATTGAAATTAATTTTCAATGCTTTCCTATGGGGTGCGCTAATGCGCATGCGCGGCATTGCCGCGCATGCGCATTCGGTCTCCTCGGCCGGCGGGCGAGATCAGTCTTGCCCACCGGCCGATGTAAGCAGAAGGAGGAGCGGCGGGGGAGGAGGAAGCAGCGACGTGGGACCTGTCGCTGCCTCTGGTAAGTCACTGAAGGGGTTTTCACCCCTTCAGCAACTGGGGATTGGGGGGTGGGCGGGAGAGGGACCCTCCAGTGCCAGGAAAACTGATCGTTTTCCTGGCACTGGAGTTTCCCTTTAAGGAAAACCAGGAGCTCCCTTTATTGAGCAGGCTTGGCAATGTAGAGGTTAGCTCAGGTGAGTTAACAGAAGCAATATACAGGAGCTTCCAGCTTTCCTGGAGACTGAGAACGGCACCTTGTGGTCCCCAATTGTAAACTGTTTGACTCTTCATCCTAGAGGATGTCAAAGCACTCCTGGTATGCTATAATCACTACAACACCCTTGTTATGGTCCTACAATGCCCATTTAAGAACAATTTTCCCTATCAAGGACTACTAAAACTGATAAAACACAAAATACACTGATTTTAGGACAAAACATTTTATTTTGTTATCAGTTTAATATTATACATCCTTCACAAATTTATTAACTTTACAGTTTCATACTTCATTTAAAATGTATGCTTGTATTTACTACATCTTCCCTAGGACAGAAGGCTAGCCTAACTCCATCTGCTAGGTATACTTTCTATACATGGCTGAGCTTACTAGCAGTAAAAGAGTTAAGTTATCTGTAAATGAGGTAACATTTCACAGTACAATTTTTCTTCAAGTTTTAAAGAACTAATTTTATATTTTTTGTTTTAAAATAAAAAAGTAGGAAAATTTTATAATTTTTTTTCTTTTTTTTTTTTACAAAGGATTTCCCTCAGTCAAAGAAAATAAGATACTTCTCTGACATTCTGGACTGTCTGATCAAACTGCATTGGTTAAAAAAAGGAGTAGTGGGGTACAGGGTATGCTGGGAATTTCATAACTGGTAAGAGAACCATTCTCTTGGGGATACCTGTAGAAAGAACAAAAATGTTTGTAAATTTGGCAGTGAAATAGGTCAGTAAATTCATAAACCTGCTAGGCAACATAACCACTAAGCTGTAGTAGCTGTGTTGCTTAGAATGCCTTTTATTAGACATTATAAACATGTGATTGGAGTTTATGTCCAATAGTGCTAAAGAGCTACATTTTATTCTGTTTAAATAGAGATCTAACCTTGCAAATTTTTTTCAGCTACCTGATAGCATATCTTTTAACAAGACTTGACAATCCATGACTACCTAGAACGGAGATCTGGGACTAAGAATTTAGTCACCCGTAAGCTGAAAAGGAGCAGGCAGACTCATTTGGCAGAGGCCACTTTCACTACACATCTACTGTTAATATGTTGACGAGCAGCTTCCCTTCCCTTATCTTTTAATATTTCTACCCCGTTATTGCCCTTCTTTTGATCCAAACCCATAAGAAAGTGTTAGCTCTAAGGCAGTGGGGACTAACCAATCCACTTCTCACCACAATATTTTCTTGTTAGCCACCCTTGTCTGAAGCTTCTCTAGCTGAGGGCTTGTTTTTACTTATTTTTTATTATTTTCATAATGCCACCGATGAGAGGCATTGTGAGACATTACCAAATCTCCTCCAGTCATGAATTAGTGGCACGGACACCATGAGGAGGAGGACTATAGTAGCACTTTTTTGCCTCAGATATTTGCCAATCACTTTGTCAGACTAGATGCTCTTCCTTCATACTATGTTGCATCGTTCTAATTTGTAGTTATTTTTTTACAATATATATATATATATTTTTTTAAAAAAACGAAAAAAAACTTTGCATACTCTTGACTTTTACCCTTTTGCCCATATATGCTAGGGAAATCTGTCAAGACCTCATAAAAACAACTTGATATGTTTTGCAAGTATTACGTGCTGAAGGTGTAATCATTCCAGACAAATCACACTACATGCGACAGGAACAAAAACTACATCAAGTATGACTGTCCTAAAAAGCTCACTGTATACTGCCATAATAATACTGAAGGTTTAATTGACAATAACTTTGTAACTATTTCATGTGTGCAGTGGAACTGAAATGTAGACAAAGTATACCACAAGCTTGTGCCAAGCAATTCACACTTTATATTACATACCGTAGGCAGGGGCGGCAGCACTGTACCCATATGGAGCTGCGTAACCTAGAAATAAAATCAGTTTTTTTTTATGAAATGAAAATCACATATTTGGTGCAATAAAAGATACAGAACTAAACTGTTTTGGTATAATCTGTAATGAATACAGGAGGTTGAAATAAAAAGTAAACAATGACTAAAATAATATAATGTGAACATTTTATAGATTGAGCGGGTCAGAGTAAAAGAAGGTAGAGAACACATGTTTTAGACTCAATATCTGAAGCACAATGCCACTCTGTATAAGAAAGTACCTTGGGTTATATATCCTGGAGCAGCCGTTGCTCCAACAAATGCTCCTCGTGCTAGTGCTACACGTCCTCTTCCTCGAGCTGCCTGGACTGCTGCTGACACTGCTGTGCTAATAACACCTTTAGTCTGCAAATGTATATGGAAGGAAGGTTATATGAAAACATGAGAATAACAAAAAGCATAAGTAAAATTTTCTGGGCTTTAAAATCATATTCCCCTTCTTTCATAACAGAGAAACAATATAGATCCTGTTGCAAACTCAGAATCAGAAAAGTAGTGACCCTATCCCACTTCCTGCATTATGACTTTCCGTGTAAATGCACAAAAAACACTGGCCTCTCTAACAGCTGAACATTTAGAAAACATGTTTTGTGGCTTCCTGTCTAGGAACAGCTATGAATGGTTGTGTTCCTAGACAAATAAAGCATTCAGAATGAAACTGGAATATAACTTAAAGAGCTCGGGGAGAAAACAGTAAGTGTATTGCTTACTGCTTAACACTGTCTGTAAAGATAGAGAACTCCCAGCAGTGCAATAATATGAAGACTCTAATGACATGTAAAAACACTAAGTCGTAAGCTTGTGCTTAATTTTCTCTTTATCCACTCAAGCTGGCTGTATAATTACAATCAGCAAGCTTGCTGCAAAAACTCTCTTTGTAAAGAATAGTATGGCTGGCTCAACACACTACATTGAAGATATAATAAAGAAGAAGTCTGTAATTTTTACCTCCATAAGGAAGGGGATCCAGAGCAATACATCTCTCAGAAAACAGAAAAACAAACAAACCAAAAAACATTACAGAGAATCAACGTTATAGGAATACTCCAAGCACCATAACAACTATAGCACACTGCAATGGTTATGGAGTGTGGTAAGATTCCTACCTGGGGTATGCCAGGCTCCACTCACTGCTTCAGTTAAAGAAAAATCGTCACCTCAAAAGTTGTTTTTTGTTTTTAATAATAATCCATTCATCAAGTTTTGAAAGATGTTATTTTAATGGAGTATATGTAAAAACATACAACTGTCCCTGTACTGGAGGGGTTAGCTCAGTAGAGCTAACATAAGCTCATAACAGGAGCTTTCAGCTCTCACTTCCGCCTGCCGTGAAGCGGGGAGCAGTGCCCAGCAGGCACCAGGTAAGAAGGCAAACTGCTCTAAAGGTTTGACTACTTACAATGGGGCACTCCTGGAATAAAAACCACTAAAGCATAGTCAAGCGGTTTATGGTGCTTGAAGTGTTTCTTTAAAGCAGAATAATTGAAAGATGGCTTGAATAAAATGCCAAACAATCACCTATAACTTATGAGAAAAAAAAAAAACACAAGATGAGTTTTTTTTTATATTTTTAATACATATTTGGAAATTCACTTTTCAGTGCACACAATACACTGGATGAGAAGAAAATAAATAAATAAAGAAATGAATGAATTAAAAAATAAAGAAAGAAAGGAAAAATATAGCAACGTGAACTTCTACATTTAGTTTTGTTTTTCATACCTCACAGACATCTATTAAATAAATGGGATTAGCAAAAATGACAAAAGCCCTGGGAAGTAACCGTTCCATTAAGGGTGAATTTGAAAAGATTATTGTGTTTATGTATACAGTTTAGCCATCATGTGGTTCCCTTTTTAAGTGAACAGGTTATAAACAGGTTTCGACAACGATTTTCAAAAACTCTACCTGGCAGCAGAAAAATTATACTGAAACACACGGGGCAATATGCATATTGATTATCTTCTTTTTTTTGTAGTTTTAAATTCAGAAAAAATATAAAGTTCCCTGTAGCGGACCACCTGGCACCCTGACTGGGTACCTCCGCCAACTGCACTTCCTAGCTGTTGCCAAGTACCATAAGCACCGCACAGGACACCATAAGCACCATAGTCCCCCTTACCTACGAACCCCCACAGTCTATAGCCTGGATCTGAGCGCCCAACTTATCAGAAAAGCGCTCAGATCCCACGAACACAGCCGAACTGCCTTCGGGGGAAATATTTTGACACATGGTCCTATGCCCAAAACAGTTCCATAAATTCAGGGGTTGCGGCTGGTCCCGTCTGGGAGTTCCATACAACCAAAATACCGTACATATTCCATAAGTATAACGTGGAGCTTGTTCACCTCATTCAGACAAATGATTCCACTGAACAGCGCTCTTCCAGGATGTAAAGTACAGAACGCAGGTGGGATGGAAGTTCAACATTGTTCGCGAGGTCGAGTGTCCGATTTTAGTTCCATGCACTCGATGACCAAACACCGCTGCCTGCGTTCGCGGGAACAAGATGGCCGTCACAATGTGTTCGGGCATACGAACGGCGGCCACCCAGACGAACACTGCTGGCAGAACTGTTACAAGGTGTCAATGTTTAACAAGCTCCTGGGTGTTCTTTAGTTTTTAGATCCCCAGCACAGGCTACCCCCCACCATCAGCTACCTCACGTCAGGGGTATACCCCTGTACACATCGACCCCTCACTCGAGACAGCATATTGCCGGAAACCCAAGGTGCCCTGCTGTGGCCTACTATGGAGGGAACTGGGGAGAGCCGGACGATCTCCCTGGACTCCTATGCGGGATCTGTCGAAGCTGCTCTCCTACCCACCACCCTCTAGACCGGTGGGGGTAATCCCGGTCCCCACTGGACTGTTTGGTCACCCCTCATCCAGCACTCCGCAGGGACCTGCACAAAAAACGGCGGACTCCCTTCAACCGGCCGGACAAGGCCTGAGCTCACCTCAAGGGCCTCTCCCTAGCCCTGCAGCAAGCATCCTGCTCCAACTTTATGAATCAAGAGGAAAGCAAGCCGCTGAGGAATACTAAGCTCCCACAAGCTGATCCTGCCACTAACAAGCCTCACAACTCTGCTTCTCACCTTGCTAGGCTGAGAGCCACACAAGACACAAGACACAGCACACGTAGCCAGCGGCTTACAACACACAGATCCCCTGCATACCCCGGTCAGGGGAATTAAATGGTCCCCAAGAGGACCAGAATCTGTGGAATCAAGTTGCAGGCCCTCACACAGGCCTGGGGCCGGAAGAGTGCTGTGTCCTGGCTTGAATATGCCGACCACCACCTGAACCTACCTGCCTGAACTCCCTACAGGACTTTCCCGTGGCAACTCTGAGCTTCCCAATAACGGGAGTCAGCTGACCGTACCATCAGGCATATTGCTGCAGATCTGATTAATCCCTGATTGAATCGGATGTATCCTAACTCACTAACCCCCTTATGTTTCATAGTCATCTAATTTCTTGGCTTTTAATTTTGCTTTAATAGCCCATTCAGTTCCAGTGGCCTTATTACGGTCCTGTCTTACGATCATGTTTTAAAATGCATTCTGTTCTTGCCTACCAAGTGCTGGTATTACTTTCAACTCATGTGCTCTAAGCAGTGTGGTCAACCGATATTCTTGTTAATCAAACATGTTTATAACCTACATCTAAATACTTATGTATTACTGAATTAAAAAAGTGCAACTCCTTTCATTTTCTGTAACCTTGACGACATGTTATTTTCTGCTTACTTGTTAATCTAAGCACTACAAAAATAAAGATTGCCAAAAAAATGGAAAAGGTGGAAATGAATGAGATACACAGACGACCTTTAACATCTTACACGTTTAATCAATGCATGAGAAGAATTTTACTATTTGAAACATGGCTTTAAAATATCTTGTATGCAACACACAGGAATCTACCAAAATAGTCTGCGGCAACACAAAATGTCTTTAGTAGGTTTTACATTAGAGAATAATGGAATTACTTTAAAAACAAAACAAAAAAAAAACATTTTTTTTTTTACCAAAGATGGACATTTTGTTTCCAGAATGCACTGATATGGCCATTAGCTGATGAATGTCCTTAGAATGGACTGGCTATAGTACTGATAGTAGGGAATCTGACTAAGGTGACCAGAGAAGGTACTCTTAAAGAAGAATATTAGATACGTCTAGAAAGGATTACAAAGTGGTATTTACATCTCTTTTCCCCATCATTACTGACCAGGGTAATATGAGGCATTGTCTCTAATACAATTCTGTTCAATGTTATGCATGGACAAAGTCACATATCAGATGTCACGTGCTAGAGTGCCACTCTATCCAGGTATTCACCTCTATGACAGTGTAAGCAAGAGATATTAGAAGCTTAAAACACAGCTTTATACAAGACAGTGCAAATGGTTATGTGAACGTATATAGGAGTATTTTTGTTTTTAACCCCATTCTCTCTATTACAAGGGTGATGTAAATGGCAATATCAATCTAGCCTACAAACTGTGTAGTAATCTGCACAAGTGATCAACTGACTGGTATGTATTTCAGTAATTTAAACACTGTCTTACAGAAACATGGGGAAATAAGTGCTGGTCACATAACGCAATGTGATCCGGCAGGATGAGTGCATGCACTTGGGTCCCTCTGAATGAACAAATACAAACAAGTATTTTTTTACTCCTGCTCTTAATGCAGTTTATGTTATTGGATTTTGCATAAATGCCCGACTTTTAAAGTAGTTAAATAAAGAACAAGTGGGTCTTATAAAAGTTACACACATTTTTTTTCTTAGTATTTTATTTGAAATCCAATTAAGACATTTCTGATCCTTTAATACAAGCATAGTTATTACCTGAGGAATAATCTTTTTCTTCTTATTGTTTGCCGCATTCGGGCCAGAGAACAACTTCTCTAGGGCAGCGAGTGCTGCACTAGCTTTTGCCACCTTTTTGTTTGGGCCTGCTCCTCTGAATTTTTGTGAATCCACTTCAACCTACATCACAAAAAAAGGTTTCAGTTTACACAGTCCCTAAAGTGTAGTTATCACATGTTCATTAGCACAAAAAAAAAAAAAGACTTCTAAATATGTCACAAATTATCCAGAGTAAAAGTGATGATTAAAAATATCATAACACATTTACAGTATTATTTAACGTTGTATTAGGTTTCATCACAAACTAAATATACTTAAAGGGGAATGGTCACTTCTTTGAAATTGACAACATTGAGATAAAAAACAGACAAAAAAAAAAACAAAACACATAACTTATGTCAACCTGTTTTTTTCATGATATGCTTTGTTTTCTTCTAAATTTATAGTAAAGAATTGGCAAATGACATCATAATCCAGTTCAGAATTTATGAAACATTGCAAACAGGAGAATGGGAATATATATATATATATATATATATATATATATATATATATATATATATATATATATATATATTTCTCTTATTCTCTATATTGCTGATGCCACATGCAGAGGATTGTAGGGATAATTCTGGAGCAAAATCTTAAAAATAATATTTTTTGAAAATTATAAAAAAATATTGATAGGAAGCCAAGATGGTAAGTCCCATTTGCAGGATAAAAATGTCTACATTTGGGGGCGAAGCCTGACCACGAGCCGGAGCGGTCGCACCTCAGCACAGCTCCCGACCGCAACCTGCAAAAATCTCGACAAGTGGGGATTAAACCCCCCAACTCACCCACTCCTGACCAGGGGCTTCATCGGCACTCTCCCCTATCACCTCCCATGCCGTTTGTGTGCCCGGCACGGGTGAACCGCCGGAAGCGCAGACCTGCGGCCTACAAGCCGGCTGCAGCCCTCAATTGGGCGGCATTCCTCGACGGCCTCGATCAGCCTGAGGACTCAGCAGGGGACGATCCCCATACGGCACCCCCACACACTCGGGCAGAAATGGGCCGCCGGTCCCAGAAACCCCCACCGGAGACTGCCTCAGGGTCCAGGGATATCAGCACCATGCTGCAACAACACAGGCCGCCAGCCACAATGGCGGGAACAGCGGAGCAGGACACCATGAAGGTACACAGGGGTCCCAGCCCACATGCCCAACCCCCAGAACAGGTACCTACACCAGGGGGAACCACTGATGGGTCTTCCCCAGTCACCCAGCGGGACTTCCAACACCTAATAGGGGAAATCAAAAACCTCTTGGCGACCAGCATAGAAGCCATTAAGTCTGACGTGCAGGCTATAGCTGTCAGGGTTCAGACCACAGAGAACGATGTTACTGACATCAAACAGGGACTAACCACCTTGCAGGACACAGTACTGGCACTCCAGAATCAACAGCAAGCACTCTCCCTCCACTATATCGCCCTCGACGACAGGACAAGGCGAAACCACATAAAAATAAGAGGGGTACCAGACGACGTCTCCTCAGACGAATTACCTCACTATCTGAGACGCCTCGTGGCCGCCATCCTGCCACCTACACAGGCCAAGAAATTTAATACGGATGGGATATACCGCCTGCCACCTTCGGGCAGGACAGCCCCAAACTTGGCCCGAGACGTGATTGTCCGCTGTGCTACCTCCCAAGACAAAAGAACCCTGATGACTGCTCTCCGGGGCAAGACGCCACTCACATTTGAAGGCGCACAGCTTAAAATCTACCAAGACCTCACCAGAGCCACGCTACAATGGCGCAGATCGCTGAACCAAGTCACCAGCACCCTCAGAGAAGCGGGGATAGAATACCATTGGAGGTCACCCAGATTCCTGGTGGTCACTAGACACGGAACTGTTCACAAAATCTCCACACTTGAGGAGTTCCCGACTTTCTGCCACGCTTTGGGCATACCCGCACCCAACCAGGCCATTGACAAGCGACCTACTCCTGAGGCCTGATTCCAACAACAGAGACTTTACCACACATGTTCTACGTTGCACAGTTATAACTACACACAATCTGCTGGCCTTGAGCCACTCCTAGCCCACCCCATTCCCCCCACTGGCAAGAGGGAGCGACCGCTCCAAACCTACGTACCCCCCCCAGGGCCCTGGGTACACATAGAAGAAGGCCATAACTCAGAACCCGAGAGGGTTACTACACACATATTATGGTTACTCGCCCATTCTCCCGAGGCAATTCACACACTCACGATAACATACCATTGCAGGCCCACATTCTCAAGTACATGATTTCGTTTACATGCTATTGTTCATGCCATACTATGTTTTCATGATTATGTTTGATGTACATTTCAAATATTCTTGACCCGCAAGGGTATGAAAAAAACAAAATTTCAATAAAAAGAGATTGACAAAAAAAAATGTCTACATTTTTTACATTTCACAAATAAATAATTGTTCCTTAAAGGAACCTGGAAGGTCAAATTTCTCCTTTATTAAAACAAGAATATTTTTGTTAAGTATAAGACACAGAAACAACACATACATAATATAATGAACTGTTTTAGAGTTAAGTACCGTATATACTCGAGTATAAAATCGACCAGAATATAACCGGAGGCCCCTAATTTTACCACAAAAAACTGGGAAAACGTATTGGCTCGAGTATACACCTATGGTGGGAAATGCAGCAGCTACTGGTAAATTTCTAAATAAAATTAGATCACAATAAAATTACATTTATTGAATATTTATTTATAGTGTGTGTATATAATGAATGCAGAATGTATGTGAATGCAGTGTGTGTATATAATGCAGAGTGTGTTTGTATGAATGCAGTGTGTGTATTTAATGCAGAGTGTGTGTGTGTGAATGCAGTGTGTGTGAATGCAGTGTCTGTATATAATGCAGTGTGTTTGTATATGATGCAGAGTGTGTGTGAATGCAGTGTCTGTATATAATGCAGTGTGTTTGTATATGATGCAGAGTGTGTGTGAATGCAGTGTCTGTATATAATGCAGTGTGTGTATGATGCAGAGTGTGTGTGAATGCAGTGTCTGTATATAATGCAGTGTGTGTGTGAAAGCAGTGTCTGTATATAATGCAGTGTGTGTAAGCAGTGCCTGTATATAATGCAGTGTGTGTGTATATAATGCAAAGTGTGTTTGTGTGTGTGTGATATACATAAACTGTGTGGGGGGAGGGCATTATGTATTATTTTAATATTTTTATTATTTTAATATTTGTTTTATTTTAATTTTTAATATTTATGTTTAATTTTAATTTTATGTCCCCCCCCTCCCTGCTTGTATCATGGCCAGGGAGGGGGGGGGGGGCTATGTAAATTCCTGGTGGTCCAGTGGTGTGTACTATGCAGGGGGGGCTGGGAGTGAGCTGTTACTTACCTTTACAGCAGCTCCGATCATCTCCGTTCAGCTCCCTGTGTAAATCTCGCGGTCTGCGTGTCGCGTGGAGCGTTGCCACGGCTCTGACGGCCGTGGGTCTTGCGAGATTTACACAGGGAGCTGAACGGGGGAGGTGAACGGAGCTGAATGGAGATGACCGGAGCTGCTGTAAAGGTTGCTCCGGCCCCCAACAGGACCGCCGGGCGTGTATATAATGCAGGTGCGCATATCAGTTTTCCAACTTGGAATTTTGACATGTAGTCAACTGCGCCAATGTCCTATTTGGACCAATGTATTTTACCCCCATCAAACATATATTCTTGAAAAGTAGACAACCCAGGGTATTTCAAATGGTGGTATTTTAACACTTTTCATGCACTCAATTTAGCACCAGCATTTGTCAAACTTTTTCGGTAGTAATTTTTTTTGCTTGTGTTTCCCACACACATTGTACTTTAGGCATGGATTAACAAATCCTGGTATGTGTCACTGCCAAACACCCAAATTAGTGTTCAGCAGCATCTCCTGAGTACAGTGATACCACCCATGAATAGGTTTGCTGGGTTGTTTGGGGGTTTAAAAGGCCACGATAGAGACTTGTGCATGTCAGTTTTTCAACTTCGTATATAGGTATGCTTGGCCTATCTTCCGATTGGCGTATTTTAGCAATCCCATCATGAAAGTATATATTTTTAGAAAGTAGACATGCCAGGGTATTGTTTATGGGTTGTTTTAACATCCTTCCCCCAACCATTGTGCTAAGATAATTTTAAAGAAAGTGCATGGTGGTAAATTTTGGATTCTACTTTTTGATTTTAGCCAACTGATTATATGTTACTGCCAGAACACACCCAGTTTGTTTTCTGCAAAGTCCCCTGAGTACACCTATTCCCCCCCCATGCATTGGTTTGCCACGATTTTACAGTAACAAATTTTGGACTTGCCCATTTTGGCTGAACATAGTTTGCTTGCTTCGCTAGGCACATGTTGAGTGTGGCATTTTTACATCCCCCAAGTTGAATTTATGGTTTGAAAGTATATATTTTTATAAAGTAGACATCCAAGGTGATAGAAGATGGGGTGTTTTGACTTCTTTCCCCCAACCATTTTTCATGGTGGTAATTTTTTTAATCTGTTTTTTATGCACACATTGCCAGCCGGTTATAGGTTACTGCCAGAAAACGTTTTAACTTTTTTACCTTTCTAAAGAACAAATGTGCAGGTATCAAATGCACCTTTAGCAGCAATCTCTAAACTAACTCCTGCAAAATTAATCTAACTGGAGATTTGGGGGAAGTAAACTGACTAACTAAAATTTGCCGCTTTGAAAAAAATTAAAATTAAAATTAGGAACTAGTATTGCAAAGGTATGTTCTGTGTGGTAGAGCTTAAAACAAGTTCCAATACACAGTCCAGGTTTTTGAAGGGGGCAATCGGGACAGTAAAAGGGGGTGTCTGTCCTTTTCCCTTTTTTTTAACATACATACTCTGGCACTGTTGTTGGAATTTGACCACCTTCATAAATGATTGTAGAAATCAGCTTGAGCTGAAATTGGAGAAAGGTGTTTTTTCCTGGATTCATTTTTTTAAAGAGTAAAAATGAATTGTGTGTTGCTACTTGCATCAGATAGATAGCCACCTTTTTATACCAGACGTTTGTCTTTCTTAAGAGAAGATATGGCTGCAATCAGCCAAATCAACACCCCCATATGCCTGTTATAAGCCCTGATGCAAACAGGTTTGGTCTGTATTCTTTTTAAATAATTTTTTATTAAAGTTTTACATATTTGTATAACAACAAGAATATAAACATTGTATTGGGGGTAGGAAGGGAAGGGGAACTTGGAAATGGAAAATAATAACCATCCAATATTAAAATAGGCATAACAGTGTATATGGCAAAAAAATAAATAAAAAATAATAATAATATGTTTTTACATCAATGCACTTTAAGAACAAATATGTCAAAGACCATATGCTGTTTTGATTTTTTCTTCCCACTTATCCCAATTGTATTTTAATATTGGGAAACCACGCATATTAGCTCTATGTGATAATTCGTGTGCCTTGTTTTCTAGAATCAGATAAAAAACTTCCCTGAGAGATGGCACATCTTGAGACTTCCAATGTCTAGGTAAACAGGATGTAGCAGCGATCAAAATGTGACCTATGATTATTTTGTCTGTTCTATTAATGGACTCCGGGAGTTTTTTAAATAAGGCTAGTTGCGAGGTTAAAATGCTAATGGTTCTGTCCACTTTAATTATTAGGTCGTGAATCAATTTCCAATATTTAGTTAATTTAGGACAGAACCACCAAATATGGGCCATATTGCCCACACCCCCACAATCTCTCCAACACCGGTCAGAATACATATTGTTCATGTTGTGCAATCTAGACGGGGCCAGGTACCAACGATATAAAATTTTATAATGATTTTCAAAGTGGTCGGTGCAATACGAAATACCTTTTAAAGCTTTAAAAAAAAAACGAACCATTCTTCTAGATCGTACTGGGCACCCAACTCCGTCTCCCATGACAACATGTGTTTTAATTTAACTAGGGGCTTGGCGTTATAAAACGAGTAGCATAAGGATATCATGCCTTTACTAGTGGGGCTTCATAAAAAAGCTCTCTCTAATGGAGACATCTCAAGCGTTTTATAGTTTTTATCCGTTTCAGGTACCTTATATAGTTCTTTCAATTTGTCAATGATTACCTTACAATCCAACTCACACACATTCGTTAACCCATACTTAAGTTTCAATTTTTCCAAAGAAAGAATAGCATTGCCGTGAAAAAAATTGTCAAGATTAGTTATAGAGCATTCCTTTAACAGTTCTATTTTTAAGGATGGAATATAATCTTTCAATAACTCAATAGGCATTGCTCTAGATAGGCTGGGAGAATGATCATTTTTAAAAACAATATCCCAGGCCTTAAGTGTAGTCTTGGTAGATAAAAATAACTTTGTAATTCCAGGTCTTTTCTTAGGATTTAACCAGGGTAATTCCGACAATCTAACCGGTAAAATTTTTGATTCTTCTATTTCCATCCATCTGGGTTTATCAACCTGATTACCAAAGCTCACAGCCACTGCAGCGTTAGTGGCAAAATAATATTTGCGGAAATTGGGAACGCCGATACCGCCATTCGATTTGTGGTGCTGCAAGGAAGTGAGCCTTACTCGAGCAGGCCTATTCCCCCAGATGAACTTCATCATTGTCGAGTGAACTTTATTAAAAAATGATAATGGGATGGACAAAGGGATGGTCCTAAAAAAATATAGAATTTTTGGTAGTATCGTCATCTTAACAGATGCGATCCTCCCCAGCCATGAAAGTTCCATTCCGCCCCATCTCTCCATCTCCTTTTGTAGGTCCGACCATGCTTTCCTCAAGTTGTGATTATGCATATTTACCAAATTTTTGCATAAATGAATGCCAAGATATTCCATGTAGTCAGCTCTCCAATCAAATAAATATAATTTCTTAAGGGCAATAGTTTCCGAATTCTTTAAATGAAATGGAAGGGCCTGAGACTTAGACTCGTTTAATTTGTAGTATGATATCTCGCCAAATTGAGTTAAAATGTCTTTGAGGTGGCTCAAAGATTCTTTTGGGTTTTTGACAGCTAGAATTATATCGTCTGCAAACAGGCCAATTTTGTGAGCGGATCCTTTAACAACAATTCCTGCAATTTGTGGGGTTGTTCTAATTAGTTCAGCCAGGGGTTCTATTGCTAAAACAAATAGAATTGGAGATAAAGGGCACCCCTGTCTCGTCCCATTGGTTAGAGAAAACGTTTTGGATGTGAAACCGGAAGCTGAGACATGGGCGGAAGGTGCACAATATAGCGCCTTAATTGCTGTGATAAAGGATAATGGTATGTTGAATCTTTCTAACGTTCTCCATAAATATCCCCAATGTATCCTGTCAAACGCCTTCTCTGCGTCTAGAGATAGAAGCAATGAAGGCGTTTTGGTCATATTGATGTGCTGAATCAAGTTTATGAATCTTCTAGTCCCATCGGGCGCCTGTCTATCCTTTACAAAACCCATTTGATCCTTATTTATTAGCAATGGGATTAATTTGGTTAATCTATTTGCGAGAACTTTAGAATAACTCTTTGAGTCATTATTGATTAGAGAAATGGGTCTAAAATTGTGGCATCTATCAGGAGTTTTTCCTGGTTTTGGCAAGGTGACTATTCGTGCGCACAAGGACTCCTCTGGCATCGTTCCCCCGGACTTATAGGAATTGAATAATTTGGTCATGTGGGGAATTAAAATTTCTTGAAAAGTTTTATAATATAAAATAGTGAATCCATCGGGACCAGGGGCTTTTCCGGATGGCATAAGTTTAATCGCCTCAGCTATCTCTTTTGCTGATATTTCACATTCTAAACTCTCTAAGTGTCCTGGAGACAGCCGAGGCAATGTCACTCTATCTAAGAATTTATCAATGGTTATTGCAGAAGGCTGGGTAAGGTTCGAATCACATTCTAAATTATAAAGTTTACTATAATACTCTGCAAACATGTCACTTATTTTAGTAGGATGAAACACTTTTCGCCTCTGATCATCAAGTAAATACGCTATTTTTGATTGTGCATTCACATGCCGGAGTTTGGATGCCAAAAGAGTAGAGGCCCTGTTGCCTTTTAAGTAAAACGTTTTCCTGAGACGTCTCACCATAAGAGATGTACGATCTAAATTAATTTAGTTAATTTTAGCCTTAATTTCTCCTATCATTGCTGATAGGGAAGACGAGGGACCAAATTTATTAGCCTGGTTCAAATTGTACAGTTCTTTTTCCAATGTTCTTAAATTATTGCTATTAAGTTTCTTCAGGTGAGACGCTCTAGAAATAAAATGACCTCTTAACACAGCCTTATGCGCATTCCAAGACACCTCGCCAGGAACCTCAGGTGAGGCATTTTCCAAAAAATAATCGCTCAAGGCTTTCTCCGTCAATGATCTGTTCACAACATCGTTTAATAAATAATCGCCTAATTTCCAGGATCTATTCGGGGCTGAAGAAACTATTTCGTCAATATGCATTATGATTGGAGCATGGTCAGACCAGTTAATGTCTAAGATATCAGATTTCAAGATGTGCGGGATTAAAGCGCTCTGGACCATAAACCTGTCCAGCCTGGAATACATATTTTTAGATACAGAATAATACGTAAAATCTCTTTCATTCTCATGCATCAGTCTCCAGGAATCATATAAACCACATTCAATCATGTATCTGGAGCATTTGTTTGCTAATCTGTCGCTGTCCCCTCTATGTTGTTGATCATTGTCTTCCCTAGCGTTATCCAATTCACCGTCCATAACAAAATTTGTATCGCCACACATTACCAAGCTGCCTCTCACATTCTCATTCACTAAATCCATCAATTTCCTGAAGAACTGCAACTGACCGGTGTTGGGAAAATACACGTTCACTATGGTATATTCAATAGTGTTAAGTGAACCTATCCAAATTAAATACCTCCCGTCATCATCCGTCATTACTTTGTTCGTCTAACATGCTACATTCCTGTGGAAGAAAATCGATGTACCTCTAGACTTGGATTTATAAGAGCTATGATATTGGACTGGGAAAAGCTTTGACATAATCTTATGTGTTTTATCATTTTTAAAATGCGTTTCCTGTACACAGATGACATCTGTCTTGTTGGATTTTGCTTCTTTGAATAGTAAGCGTCTTTTGTGGGCGGTGTTCAGGCCTCTCACATTAAATGACATATTTTAAAACCATAATTTATGGAACAGCAATGCTTGATAAAGAGTAAAAGAACATTCAACTTTGTGAGAGTCCGAACAACCGCCTTCCAAAAAAGAAACATCCAACAATACTGTCACAACAAACTCGAGATGTGTACATGTGTGTACGGGAATAAATGAACAAATTTGTGCAAGTCGCTGATGCCACATAATATGCATTTTTGTATGAGGCTTTTCTGTGATTCGTGATTTGGAAACATTTCTACCAAATTTTAAAGGATGGATGGTCAAAGAAAATAGAAAAATAAAAATATCAACGGGGTACAAAAAACTTGGGTATATACCCCTATCAGGGGAAATAAACAAACAGTGAAAAAGGGCCATGAGGGAGAGCAAAAAAAGTTTCTCCATCTCAGGGTATTAGGCCCAGGTTGGGGGGAGAGAAGGCTGCTGGATACAAGGGGAGCAATATAAATAAACAAAAAATAAATAAATAAATAAAACAAAGAGGCAGCTGTAAAATAGGACATTTGAAAGGACAAAAATCACAGAACAATAAAAAAAAAATAAAAAAAAAAAATAAAAAATAATAAAATTAAATATGAAATGATATACAAAAAAAAACAAGGGACCATAAAATAATATTGATTGTAAAAATTTGGAAAGATTTAAGTGGTCAAATCGGTTTCTGAAATAAACCGTTAAGTCTTATGTCAAATAATCATTGGTGTGCAAACTCTAAGGACAGTCATAACCAGGAGAAACAAGTCAAAATCCAAAGTAATCCCGCTAAATCTCCAGACTGGAGCAGGACTCGAAAGCCTGTTGCAGAGATAAAGTTTTCTCAGAACCAAGCCATAAAAATCAATAGAGAGAAAAAAAAAAAAATATCATGAAGATAAACGTGTATATATAAAAAAAAATCCTTAGTGAAGATAGGAAGAACATCTTAACTTGAAGTGTCGAACGATTTACGACCGTGGAAAATGAAGACTGTAGCCCTATGAACTGGAAACTCAGGAAGTGTCCGATTTGCTTCTCTTGCTGGCCTGCAGAGGAGTAGATGGCGATAGTCTATGAGGCGATACCTGACTTCTATTCATGGATTGGATGAGTTCCATTCCTTCCTCAGGCGACGTGATTATGAAATTCCTGCCATCCATGCGGAAAAGGACTTTAACCGGGAATCCCCATCTATATCTTATCCCTCTTCGTCTTAATTCCGCGGTAAAAAGTTGAAATTCTCTGCGTCGCCTCATTGTTTGGGCAGAGAAGTCTTGGAAGACCTTCATGCCGCTGTAGTCCCCCGTGAGACCTGACGTGCGTACTGCACCCAGAAATTCCTCTTTAATGTGGTAATAGTGAAATCTCACTATCACATCTTTGGGTGCAGCCGCAGGTGCATTACCGGGTTTAGGCAATCTATGGATGCGGTCCAGTAGCAGATCCATATTTTTAGCAGTTGGTAGAGCTGACTTCACCATTGCCTGGAAATAACTTTGTAATTCCAGGGAGTCTATATTTTCAGGGATCCCCCTGATCCTTAGGTTATTACGCCTACTTCTATCCTCGGCGTCTGCTAATTTTTCCGCTTGTTGGTGTACTTGTTTCTGAAGCTCTTTTACAGTTTCAACCAAATCCAGGTGAGATTGCTCTTGAGAGTGCAATCTATTCTCTATTATTTCCGTCCGCTGATTAATGCCCTCCATGGCTCCATATAAAGTGTCAAAGTCTTTCTTAAAATCGTTTATCAGATCGACTCAAATCTTTAATTAGTTGTATTATCATGCCAGCTGATGGTGGCAGATCATCTGCCAGTTCAGGTGGCATATTAGGATTGTAAGTCGCTGCTATAAATGTGGTGGTAGCCATATTGGAGGTGGCAGTGGCCATCTTGGGAGTGGAATACACAATGTCTGGTCTGGCAGCCATCTTTGTTGTGGCATCATGACCTTTTCTCTGTGGTAGTACAGAGAAATTACTTGTTTGGAGCATTTCAGCTCCTAGTTCCATATTTTGGTCCTCTGGGCTTTCCATAACCCTTACTGTCCCTTTAAGAGTTTTGGGTCGGATAGCAGAGCCCCCCCCCCACCGGGACCGACAACCTAGAGGCCGAGGATCCCGATGGGGAGCGAGACCTCACACTATCCTCCCCTTTACTTGCAGCCCGGTCACTTTTGTAAGTGAGTGACCGGGCTGCTCTATGCTGAGACCGCGAGCGGCTTGCTGGGTGGTCCTTGCCGCTCGCGGGAGACACAGCTCTGTGCTCCGAGCATGCTGAGTGCTCGGAGCACTCTGAGCCACACACAGAGGTGTCGGCTAGTGCGGCCGCGGTCCCGCCGCTCTCTGGATGTTGCGAGCGGGTCGCGACCGCACAGGCATAAGTTTTGGCATGGGAGACCGGGAGGGAGGTGGGGAGGGATTTCCCCGGCGCCACCAACGATATTTTAAGCGGCGAAACCAGCCGCGAGCCCGACTTGGAAGCAGGGGAGTGAGCCTGGGCACCCTTACTCACCCCAGCAGCTCCTGCTCCCGATTTCTTCCTTGCAGGTACGGATTTTTCGTTTTTCCTTTGCTTCTCCATGTCAAGACTGTCATCAGCTATTAGTATTTATAAGTAAAATTTATCCATCACAGTTAAATTAGCACTTTGTGAATGAAATTGCCCCCCTTGTCCAGGAGCCTCTCTAAAACGTGGTCATCTAAGATGGTGGCCAAGACACGCCCCCGGTTTGGTCTGTACTCTGCCTTGTACAGTGACGTCTGACATGCTTTCGTCATGGATGGTGGTTAGCATGTTAACATCCGTCCTGTACTTAAATTGTATTGCAAGCACTTCATCTTTGCGCAGAGCTTTGCTTTCACTTTGGCCTCTATGAAAGGTCTGGGGAATTTTTTGGCATTTTTTTCTCACAGTGTCACAGGCCAGTGTCTGCAAACCGTAAAGAGTTTGAAACAAACGGACACTGCTATAAAAATTGTCAACACAAAGGTGTCAATCTTTATTGAACAAGGGGATCAGTAGGTCCCATACAAATGTAAAGGCAGGACAGCCAGAAGGGTCCAGTTGACTATCTTTCCCTTCATATACGCGAAAGGCAAACTTATAGCCACTTTTGCTCTTGCAAAGTTTATAGAATTTTACGCCATATCTAGAGCGCTTTGAGGGTTTGTACTGTTTGAATCCTAATCTTCCTTTATATTTCATTAAGGATCTATCAATTGATAAATTTTGTTGGAGGGTATAAACTTCATAAAATTTGTGAAGAAGATGGTCTACCAGTGGGCGTATTTTATGAAGCCTATCATATTGGGGGTGATCTCTGGGATGACAGAGGGTATTGTCAATAAAGTG
Organism: Pelobates fuscus; assembly: GCF_036172605.1. Classification (NCBI taxonomy): domain Eukaryota; kingdom Metazoa; phylum Chordata; class Amphibia; order Anura; family Pelobatidae; genus Pelobates; species Pelobates fuscus. The sequence continues at coordinate 119,293,496 of NC_086325.1, forward strand.
TATATATTGGAGCAGCAACTCATATCTTGCTCTACACATGGTTGTGGTGTACAGTGGACTAGAACAGACAGGGTTGGTGCTCCAGTAAGAGCAAATTGATGGCTTCTTTATAATCCCCATGAGCATAGTAAGAGCTCAGATTTTTTTCAGTTCAGGGACATCTGTGGGATTACCCGGATTGGTATTAATAAATTGGGTAGCATAAAGATTAGTCTGGGAAGCAATCTCCTCCCAGATTGTATCCCCTAAAAAAAGTCCATATATTGCAAATATAATGCGAATGTTGGGCTCAGCTAACCATGGATATATAGTGCAGGGGAAGCACAGCTTTTTTTTGCAGCCGGTTCACACACAGATGACGTGTCATTAGACTTGACAGGAAACTGACCTGGGTCAAAATCAGACGCAGTGTCAGTGGCGTCCGAGTCTACATATTTCACCCACACACTAGATAACGGACACTAAACTAAATAATTACTAACACAAAAAATTAGATTTATTTTTACAATCTAACTAACCCTATGCTAAAACAGACTAAAACTTCCTTTAGCGGCAATCTCTAAACTAACTCCTGCAAAAAGAATCTAATGGAGATTTGGGGGGGGAAGGAAACTAAATTTGCTGCTTTCAAAAACCAGACTAATACACAGCTTTTTAACAAAAAATATCGCTTAAGGGCAAAAAATAAATAAAAATACAGACAGTACAAATTAACAGGATATTGGCAGGGAAGGGGTTAAAATGGAATTTAAATACTTTTCCCCCCACAGGTTCTGGCACTCTGGCAACACTTCAAGAAACTGGCAACAAACTATCACAATCTGATCTCTGTCTCTCAAAACACTACAGAGGAGAGAGGGGCAGAGATCACTGTCAAAGTGAGTGTTTGTAACACCCACTTGGACAGCAGCCATTGTGAGCGATCGTATGTCGCTCACACAACATAACTGACTGTTACTACCTCACATGCCTGGCAGATAGTAACAGCGGGATTTCGGTGGAAGCGATCTCCGATCGCTCCCGCTGCTCGTTTTCAGTTATCACGGTTCAGGGGGGGATGTTTCCAATGACGGTCCTGAACCGTCATCGGTCCTTAAGGGGTTAAACTGACCCAGGTTTTTTGTGTAATTCTGTGACATAACACAGCCTGATCAGAAGTAAAGAGTCAAAGCTTCCTCATGAGTTTTCTCTGGAGAGAAGCCAGTGAATCTAAATGAGCAGGAGTGAAGCTAACCGGTGTATGTATATATGTACAAAATAGAGAAGGGGATTATCTGCTAAACACAGATAAAATGGAAAAACATAGCGTTTAACTGTGTGGGAAAATAAGGATGTATAATAAGCAATTGGCCACTCACAAATTTTCAGATGTAAAAAAGCCTTGAGTGTAATCTTTTTCCTCCAGATTTTCTATGTTCATCCTCACACTCCCATCAGTAGTTTAGAGATATTTGCTCCAATGTGCATACACCCCTGCATTCAAACACTACACAAAAATTTACCACTGTTTTCAAATTACAAATACAACCCTACATTCACAAACATATACTCCACACAAAACACATGTACAATCAAGCATTACTCTTAAATGCAACCATGCAAGGATAAGTAAATGGTAGACCCGAAGTTGGCAAAGTCAATCTACCTTCTTGCCAACCTTGCACTAGTGGGGACCCAAGAAAATGCTTGCATCATAGTTCCATCACTGCTGTAATGTTTTATGTAGACAAGCAGCATCCAATTTTTTTTTTTTTTTTTTTTTTAAATTCTTTATTTTGTAATGACAGAAAGCATAAAGGTAAATAATAACATGGCTTATGCAAAAGCCTTCATAAGGATGCATAGTTGCAGCGTGCATAGTCATGTAATTTATATTCAGACTGAAGAGAAGTTAGTGAGTTTGTCGTACCCGTTACAGTTGTGGAGGGTACATTCGTTCTGTTGCTTTCCGTCATGTGTTTCCATTGTCAGGGTAAAGGGTGGGGGGGAGGTCCGGGGAGGATAGTAGGTTGGGGATGTGGTGAGTTTACAGAATATGTCAGGGTTGTGTTGGTGGGTTGGGGTTGTCAGTGTGGTTTTGGTGGTTGGCGTGTTCGGCGTACAGCAGCACCCAATTTTTAAAATCCACATGATGCAGATGTTCGAGATAGGGTTCAGGTAAGAGTTGGAACAAAAATTAACAGAGAAAAGGACTGTCAAGTGGATATTTGTAAATTAATTATGGCGCCTCTTAAGAAAAGATAAGTGGATATTTGTTACAAGATATTTGTTATCTCAGGCTGTATATGTATGACACTACATATACAGCCCGTTAACCACGGATTTCTACACTGATATGGACACAGACTTTGCCTATCCCCCCTCAGTGACTATTACATCATATATATTTTTTACACTATTTGCACACTTTAAATTTTATACAAGACTTGTGGACTAATTATTAGGTTTATCCTATTGTACATAATTGCTTTCTATATATATATTGAATGTTCCAATAGGGACATATTCACTAAGGGCTGACACGACATATACTGCATTACTGGTTATTTGGTAGTGAGTAACATCTGTGTACCAAAAACAAGTGGTTTACAACTTTAGAATTAAAACAAAATCTGTCCAGACTTTAAGATAAGCACAGTAAGTGGTAACACAATGCACATTAACTTCAAAATACATTAGCACTAAAAACAGTTCCTTTATATCTGCATAATTCAACCAGGCACACTGCCGCTTCCACTCTTTCTTTTACTATATGGTGCATGTCCATATACACACTTAGCTCTCTTTCTAGAACACCTAGACTTTCTTGCTTATTTACCCTACACAGATCCTACCTCTGTCCTACAAATATGTACATAGTTTTACACCCCTTACCAAGATTATACCTAGCTCCAAGCAAGCAACCTCGTTCAAACACGAATATGGAGTACCCTATACCAGTTTTTTTTTTTCATTACCCCACCAAAATAAGTGTACATTCAATTTGCCCTTCTAGCCACCAATTACTGGTCGACATAACAAAATAAGAGCAAATGTAACTTATAATATAATGTTATGCTAGTATTGCTTTTTAATATGCTATGAAAAATGTGGTCTTACAAACCCATGTTGATGTTCTACTTGAATGTATACCAATTATAAACAAAATAACAAGTAAAGAATTAAAAAACAAAAAACAAACCACAAAACTACAGCACACTTACCTCCATTACAAAGCGTTTGTCATGGCTTCCCCCACTTTCAGATATTAATTCATATTTAAGACCTCGTCTCTTCTCGTTCAACTCCATCACTGGGTTCTTTCCACTTGCTGTAAGGATGGGTCCCTGAGTCCGGACCTGTGCAAAAAAAAAAAACAACAAAAAAAACATTTACTGCTTTTTCCCCCCACTCCCAAGGAAAATTTACTGCTTGCATAATTAATAAAGCTGCTTGCATTGTTAATGTTGCTAGCATCGCAAACAATATTTGCGTACATCCCTGTGTAGAGAACTCATATTATAATTGAAAAACATTTTAATTGAATTGTTTATGCAGTAAGTTCATTAGGAAATGTGATGCAGATCAAGAGGCAAATTGTTTCGCTGTATGATAACTAGAACAGCAGCCAGACTTGTGTTAATAGGTAATGCAACCAATTACCATATAAATTATTCTTCTAGTATATTAAAGTTAAACCATGTCCTAAAATGCATTTGGGATTTTTTTTGACAGCTTTAATATATCAGTATGCTTAACACATAATGTGTCTTAACCACGCATGAAGAATTATGCATGAATCTAAATTACATACTTCCTTAAAAACAAACAAAAACACTAGAGTGATAAATATAAAAATAAAACATTTTCAAAATAATTAATTTAGTATCAATTTTGAGGCAATAGGTCCCTCTGCCTTTTGTTACTTAGGGCACCCACCCGCCGCTCATGAGTTAAGACAGGAGGGGAACACTAGGTACTCTAGGGTGTGGTCCAGGGAAACAATAGATCCGCTCCACCCCCTTTTGTTGCCTAGGGTTGTGGGGGAGGCAGTAGGTCCCCCCTCAATGTCACTTAGAGCCCCTACCCGCCGCTCCTGGGTTAGGGCAGAAGGGGGACGCACCCCATTCAGTTTAGCAACACTATGTCTTCCCCTGTTAATTAATGTGGCACTTTATTGGAGTTAGGGTGTCTTTTTTTTTTTTTTCTTCAACAGTGAGCAGTCACATGCTGCTGACTGTTTACTAGACATGCCCCTACTCGCAGCATAGCAAGTAGAAGGTCCATCTTATTTACGAATATGAAGTATTTTTTTACTTAGCATTAGTAAAGTTGGCTGAAAGACAAATTTTGGACTTTCAGACTTTTAGTTGATAGCTCCCTAATACCGTGGGAATCTGATCGGAATTTCATTCATTCAAATGAAATTTCGAAATGCACAAAAAGTACCAAATTTCGTTTTAACACGAATGGACAAACTGTATTCATTCTGTTAGGGCAAAATTCTGTGAATTTGCCAGTGCCATGTCTAAATGACAGGATGTTAGAAAGGAAAATGAAGCAACGCAAGAACACAGGAGGAGAGGGGAAAATTTCTTTGACCACAGGAAATGGAGCGACTTAAGCTACTCCTTTGGTCAAAAGTAAGAAAAATACATAGGACGAAGTAGTCCCTACTTTGTCTTATGTTTTGTCAATCTGTATTTTATTGAGGCATAGTAGATGGGATACAGAATAAAAAGAGGGAAATGCGCATTTAGTATACAGTAAGGGGTTCAATAACAATGGTATCTAACATTTCCATGATACTCGTACCTCTTTTTTATTTTTATATTATGGTTTAACGTTGTTCATGCAATCAGATTTGGTCAATATGTAGTGTCAGTCGTTTAACATAGACTAGTTGTATGGGATTAAGTGCTTAAGCTACGCGTAAGATAAATGTGCAAGTTCAATATTTCCCTGTTATATGGATTTAAATTAAAGAGTAAGAACACGCTAAATCAGTATGCAATTAGCTGCGTGCAAAAGTTACAGATTCTAATTGCTTACTGGCACAATTTTCAGTTATCAGGCTTAATAAACATATAAGTAGGTTATCGCTTTAACCCCTTAAGGACCAAACTTCTGGAATAAAAGGGAATCATGACGTGTCAGACATGTCCTGTGTCCTTAAGGGGTTAAAGGAACATGCTAGAACGTATGCACACATTTTTAAATAAGAGAAATAACACGTCAGTCGAATAAGTAAGCAAACAGTCTGAACCACAAGTTATAAAGGCTCAGCATATGATTTAGGGTAATGGTAGGTATACCAGTGATATCGGAACAAAGGATAATGCAAAAACATTAATTACAGTCAGAGGATGCAGATCGCTTGCACGGTTGATTCTTCTCTAATTTGCCCCTGACTGTCTGTCGTATGGTGTGGTAATCGCCCTTGTCCCTTGAGTGGTGTGAGCCGTCCAGTGGGTTGCTCAGCCGATGCCTTGCATAGGGAGGCCGTAGAGGTGCAGGTGCCACTTGTCCTCCATTGCTGGTGCTGCAGAGGTGAAGATCTGCGGTAGCTTATTCCGCCGGATCCCGTCGGGGGCTCGTGTGTGGTCGGCACCGCTCCGGTCGGTCTTGTCACCCCGAGTGGGGGTTCTGGAGCTGGTGAGTGCCGCCAGAAGAGGGGTCCCGGTGCTCTGCTGCACACCTCCCTGGACTGTGGCTGGAGTGTGTCGAGGCTTGGATGCTGCGTATCGAGCGCCAGCTCCCAGTCCAGGTGAGGCTATTTCACGTGTGGTTAGGTTAGCGGTCCCGTTCTCAGGATTGTGGGGGCAAGCACCGGTGTCCGGGCTACAGGGCTTCCTAGCCCGCTTGTGGGATCGCTGATGTGTGTGCGGCCCAGTTACTTTTCTAGACGTCTGTGGTGGGTGCCTGTAGTAGCGGCGTCTGCTTGCTGGGCGAATCCACGTGGCCACTATTTTCACCGCATGGTAGAAGGCTATCCCGCGGTCTTGCAGTATAGTCCATAGGCCCGCACAGAGCCTATCGAAGTCCCTCAAGGGGTCCGTGGGTGATTGGGCGTGTGTGCTCCGCTTCTTAGGCCCTTGCTGGGCGGCCATCTTAGGCTGCTTTACAGTGGCTTGGTGCATCCGTGTGAGCCGCTTATCGGGTAGCTGAGCCCCTGTATAATGTCGAGGGACCACTGGTGTTGCAGTAGTGATCCCAGCGGGGACCGGGATGTCCCCCACCGGTCCAAAGGGGGGGGGGGGTGACAGGGCGCCAAGGAGGTCTATTCAGGGTGTTCGGTACCCGGCTGGAGATCGGCCGCCTCTCCTAGGCCGGAGGCCTGCTGCCCTGTTAGGTAAGTCAGATTAGCGACTATGCTGGTTCCTGCGGAGATATTTGGGCTGCTTAATGTCTCCTCTTGGTTGCCAGTAGTCTGTGCTTGGTTTCGAGCTTTTTGCAGGGTTTTATAGTTACCGTATATACTCTAGTATAAGCCGACCCGAATATAAGCCGAGGCCCCTAATTTTATCCCAAAAAACTGGGAAAACTTATTGACTCGAGTATAAGACTAGGGTGGGAAATGCAGCAGCTACTGGTAAATTTCTAAAAAAATATATATTAATTGAATATTTATTTACAGTGTGTGTATAATGAATGCAGTGTGTGCGTATGTGTGTGTGTATGAGTGCAGCGTGTGTGTATGAGTGCAGCGTGTGTGTATGAGTGCAGCGTGTGTGTGCATGAATGCAGTGTGTGTGTGCATGAATGCAGTGTGTGAATGCAGTGTGTGCAGGGCCGGTGCAAGGATATTTGCCGCCGTAGGTAGGCAAAAAAAAATTTGCCGCCCCCTCCCCCCCCATATGTCCTGACTTCCCCTCCTCCTCCCTCAGTGGTCCTTACCTCCCCACCCCCGTGTTCCTTCACTCCCCCCCCCCCAGTGGTCCTGACTCACCCCTCCCCTAGTGGTCCTTACCCTCCCCTCCCCTAGTGGTCCTTACTTCCCCCTCCCCTCCCATAGTGGTCCTTATCCCCCCCTCCCTCCCATAGTGGTCCTTATCCCCCCCCCTCCCTCCCATAGTGGTCCTTATCCCCCCCCCCCTCCCTCCCATAGTGGTCCTTATCCCCCCCCCTCCCTCCCATAGTGGTCCTTATCCCCCCCCCCCTCCCTCCCATAGTGGTCCTTATCCCCCCCCTCCCTCCCATAGTGGTCCTTATCCCCCCCCTCCCTCCCATAGTGGTCCTTATCCCCCCCCTCCCTCCCATAGTGGTCCTTATCCCCCCCCTCCCTCCCATAGTGGTCCTTATCCCCCCCCCTCCCTCCCATAGTGGTCCTTATCCCCCCTCCCTCCCATAGTGGTCCTTATGCCCCCCCTCCCTCCCATAGTGGTCCTTATACCCGCCTCCCTCCCATAGCGGTCCTTATGCCCCCCCCTCCCTCCCATAGTGGTCCTTATACCCCCCTCCCTCCCATAGCGGTCCTTATACCCCCCTCCCTCCCATAGCGGTCCTTATCCCCCCCTCCCTCCCATAGCGGTCCTTATCCCCCCCTCCCTCCCATAGTGGTCCTTATCCCCCCCTCCCTCCCATAGTGGTCCTTATACCCCCCTCCCTCCCATAGTGGTCCTTATCCCCCCCCTCCCTCCCATAGTGGTCCTTATCCCCCCCCCTCCCTCCCATAGTGGTCCTTATCCCCCCCCTCCCTCCCATAGTGGTCCTTATACCCCCCCCTCCCTCCCATAGCGGTCCTTATACCCCCCTCCCTCCCATAGTGGTCCTTATACCCCCCCCCCCCTCCCATAGTGGTCCTTATACCCCCCCCCCCCTCCCATAGTGGTCCTTATACTCCTTTTTTTATTATTATTATTTCTTATTTTATTTGTATATATTTTTTTTCGTCCCCCCTCCCTGCTTGATATAGGGCAGGGAGGGGGGCTCTCCTTCCCTGGTGGTCCAGTGGGGGGGGAGAGGGGGGCTGGCAGAGCTGTAACTTACCTGTCCTGCAGCTCCTGTCAGCTCTCTCCTCCTCCGCGCCGTCCGTGCAGCTCCCTCTGTCAGCTTCCAGTGTAAGTCTCGCGAGAGCCGCGGCTCTCGCGAGACTTACACTGGGAGCTGACCGAGGTGCTGAACGGACGGCGCAGAGGAGGAGAGAGCTGACAGGAGCTGCAGGACGGGTAAGTACAGCTCTGCCAGCCCCCCTCTCCCCCAGTCTGTATTATGGCAATGCAAGTTGCCATAATACAGACCTTGACTCGAGTATAAGCCGAGTTGGGGTTTTTCAGCCCAAAAAATGGGCTGAAAAACTCGGCTTATACTCGAGTATATACGGTATTTCACGCTTTTCTTTGCAGGAGCTCCAAGCAAACACGTCTGGCCTGCTTGAGAGTCAGGCCCCGCCCCCACTTTGTCTTATGTTTTAAAGAAAACTAGATCAGATAGGAAGAAAAGAAGAACTTATCTACACCCTGTTCCAAATTATTATGCAAATGATATGTTTCTCATTTACCTAAATAATTGATGTAAATAGCAGTCAGCATAATTCTCATGTTATCAACTGTTAAGAGTACAATTCAAATTTTATTGAACAAACCCCCTAAGGATAGCAGTATTTTTTTTAAACATAAAAAAAAACTTACAATGCAATATTCCAAATTATTACACACAGTAAGTTTCCAAACACTTTATAGTTGTAAAGAACTGAAAATTGTCATTTGTTGTGTTTGCAACCAGCCATCCACTACTCCATCCATCTGGACCATGCAGGGTTGCACGGCATTCATCAGTGAACAGAACTGTTTGAAAATTATTATCTTCATGTATTTTTCTGCCCAATGCAGCCGTTTCTGCTTGTGAGCATTGGTTAGTGGTGGCCGAATAGAAGGTTTATGCATAGTTGCAAGACTCAGGAGGACTTTATACCTTGATTTCGTGGGACTTCAGAGGCACCAGCAGCTTCAAATATCTGTTTGCTGCTATGTAATGGTATTTTAGCAGCTGCTCTCTTGATCCGATGCATGGATCTGGCAGAAATCTTCCTCAATGTGCCTTTATCTGCACAAACCCGTCTGTGCTCTGAATCAGCTGCAAATCTCTTAATAGTGCGATGATCACGCTTAATTTTTTGTGAAATAGCAGCAAAAGCAATATTGAATAGGAAGGAGGACAAGAGAAATGACTGGATATGTTAAAAAATATATATACTTTAATACAACTAGTAAAAAGTGAATAACAGACTATAAAACCAGTCCTGTAAAAAAGTCCAAAATCCTTCCTCACTTGACGCGTTTCGCCGAAGCTTTTTCACTTTTTATACCTGGGTCCATTATATCCCAAGGTGGGGATTGTTCCACCTGAAGCTCTCCAAACTAGAGCAGGTCGTTGCTCTAGTATATGTAAGTAGGATCATCCACCTTACTATACTATTTTACATTTACAAACTATACCATGTGGCGTATTCTACTTCTGTTTTTCATATAACGAAAACTCACACCTATAAATTCACCAACGGTCCTGAACCTCAAGAAATCCATAGACGGGGATTATTCCGTCCAGGCTCTTAACACCGAGCTGATATAGCTCTTTAAAGTGTGAGTGTGAATACAACACCTCTGTTTTGCTGAAATTATATTGTTCATACATACTGTACCATTATTGTATTTTTGTTCTCTTTTTTAAGTTACTTCGTTGGCCAGTATCTCTACTAAACGTATGTACATTTTCTAAGTTTTAGCGCTGTTCACCTTTCTATTTCATTTGTCCATTTATCACAAGGTTGCTGCTCACCCCCGAGAAGAGAGCGCTTATTTTTTTGTTCTTTTACATATGATCACACTGGGGATTGCTATACTTTGTATATTCCCCTGAGCTTTAATCGCTTAGCTCTTTTAAGAGCTGTTCCTGATACGCTCTCCTGGGGAAGAGGTCTTTCCCACACAGTCCTGGAGGACAGAGGTTGATCTAGGGTGGAAGGAAGACGGCGAGACTCTAGTTAAGCTACGGCGGTTGTGGAGTCTGCGGTGGTTGTGGTGTCCGGTGAGGTGCTTATGGTCCTCGGTGTCAGCTAGGAAGCGTCCGTCAACGGAGGTGCCCAGTCGGGGTTCCAGGTGATCCGTTACAGGCTGGTTCCACGGTAATGGGGTAAACTGTTTAGCGACTGATTGCTCCCCTTTTTTGTAGAATTAAGTTTGAGATAATGATAACTAATGTGATAAACAAATAGTTGCTGAAAAACCACCAATTTCCATGTATGTATTTTATTATTTCGTAATTGGCTATTACACTGCTAGCGACCCCAAATAAGGGCTAGCAATAGGACTATGGAAGAGGTCACATTATGTTCTCTAAAATCAACAAATAATATATTTGTATTTTAAAGCAATATCTCTTTGCTACGAATATCAAGATTTGCCAATCTAACTTTCAGAACCACACAGAAATTAGAATGTCTTAATCAATATTGCAGAGACAGACATCTTTATGGGACTGTTCATCTTTACACAGAGACAGGGTTGCATGGCACAGAGCATGTATAAGCAGAAAGGCTAGAGTCTCTCAGTCTTATTACATTAGACATAGTGCAAAACCTTCAGCTTGTGCTCTCAGGGCTATTTTTAAAGCATGATGTGAATGAAAGCGACATCACTTACCTCCAAGGTGTTGGAGCTGTCTGATGTGGAATTTCCAGTGTTACTGCTAGAATTGGAAGAAATGGTCTCATTCTTGCCTTCATTGTCTGATTTTTCATCTGAACTGAGACACTCCATATCAGTGTCAAAACCAGTTGGGTAACCCATGGCTTGTAAAACCTGTGAAATAAAATAATTAAAATACATCAATATGAAGTGACTCTAAACTGCTCATGCCTGTAATAATATACAAAGTAAATACAAATATTCACTTATGCAGAAAATCTAAAAAATGCAATAGCATTCAAAAAGTTGAAGCTATAAAGACTATACTTTTTCCAGGTTTTATTTCTGATGTATTCCTCCTGATCCTGTTTTCCTATCCCTCTGCATTTCTTGGTGCAGGAAGCATTGTAGCATTTGAATTTTAATTCTTTAAGTTTAAGACATCCAACTAACATCGTATGGACTAGTCAATATAGTACACAAGTTTAAGAAACAGATAAAATAAATTAGCATTTCTCAAGTTGAAAACCAATAATTGTCAAAGGAAATTCACTTATCCGGTTTACCAGCAGGTTGTAAAAACATATACAATTTTGAAGTCTGACTTTACCTAGTGTTAATTTATAAATCTGATCTGCAGTTTAAGAAAAACAAAACAAACCCCACCACCCCAAATTAAATATGTCCAGCTATGCTTGGGCATCAACTTTACAAAACAGACTAAGTTAGAGATTTATTTATTTTTAAACACAAATCAGCAACAGCTATTGATGCCTTGATTTAGCAATTTGGACTTCAAATCACAGTTTATTCAATAAAGCTCCCAGAGTTTAAAAATGGTGTTGCAATACAAAAATAGCCAAATAGCCAAAATTTGCAACAGATCTTCAAGTATTAACACCAGATAAAACTTACTTTAAAGCTTACTCCGATGACAAAAAATAACATTGATCTATTTGCATTTTTGCTGTAAAATGATCTTTGGAAATAAATGTTCATGTGACAGTGCCATTTAAAGAACCCAGCTTGATAATACTGAACCTCCTGAGCCTACTTAAGTAGTGCTGCTATGGCAATATTTGTGCTACTATGTCGGCTCAGGAGTGGGGTGGATTTGTATGAATCTTGGTGGTGGTATGGCAATGTACCCATAATTTTGAAAAGAAAAGTAATTAATGAGTGTGTTATGGAAAATAATTTAGATTTATCTAAATACATTTAGAAAAAAAAAGAGAAATGGTTTTCCAATAAAATTATGCGTTTCTTTGTCTAGAATAGTGTCTCCCAACCTTTTTTCACTTGTGTACCACGTGGCAACTTATATCCATAAATTCTACCACTCATACTAGCAAAATAGTTGTAATTAATATAGTTGCGGTTATTTCAAATGTATACTTTTTCTCTGCCCCAGGTGTGTGTGTGTGTGTTTGTGTATCTATCTATCTGCTGGTTCTGTCCCTGATATGTCTCCTTGGCTGACATCATCAGAAGTGGTGATCTGAGCCTATAACAATGCTTTCCCACTTTCCCATAGGAATGCATTGTATTGGATAAGTGTTTCAAGGATCAGGGGCAGACTCAGCATAAGCCAAAGATAGCCCTGGCCCCAGCATCAGCACATTTCGTATGGCAAAAAGTCTGCAAGGACTGATTATACAAACCCAAACAATTGGAAACTGTAGTTGTTTTGGTGACTATAGTGTGCCTTTAAAGATTCTGCAAATGATATCATAAATCCAGTTCACACAAGGCAAAAAGAGAAATAGAAACATTTGTGTTCATTTATAATGTAAATCCATCAATTACACCATTCTATAGGCCATAACTAGAGCTATTCGTAATTTTAGAACATGACAGGAGGCTTCGTATTTGCTTAAGTCTGTCTCTCTTTACTAGAACTCCACAGCAGCACAGAAAACAACCAATCAGAAAAAAGTTAGGTACTATAAAACTCCCCTCCCCATGCATCATTTCCTCTTTCTTTGCTGCTCCGCATCAGTACAGGTCAGAGTACCACTGCCTCCTGCTCATAGTGGGTGGCTTTGGGATTTTTATTGCTTATTTTCAGTATTTTATATTCTATATTGTAGATTGCCTTTGTGGGATTTAGCCATATATGTATATTTATATTCAGTACTTTATTTATTTTTCCCTTGTGAGATTTTTTCTTATGTATTCAGTTTTGTTTATGCCCTTGTTCCCTGTAATTTCTATCTATCAAGGTATTTTTTCCTATATTTGTGAGGGGTCTTTGGGGTCCTTACTGTTTTTTTCTTTGGACTTGTACCCCCTGTCCGTTTCCCATTTCTGTGTGAAGGTGTTTTTCGTGCTATTTTTTTTTCTACATTTACCACGCGGTGTGCCTGCCGCTCGGGGGCTTCAGGAGGCTGACTACTTCTGCCTCCTTCGACCCCCGAGCTCCGGCGGTCCCATGTGCCTCTTCGGTCGCGGGGGTACTCGCGTGCTCCCAAGTACCCGGCGGACGGATCTTTTTCCCCACGTGGTCGCCTCGCCGCGGACGCCTCTGCCCGTGGACGGCGTGTGTCCGACCGGGCGGGGGAGAGTGCGACCGGCGGTGAGTGCGACCGCCCGCGGCCCCTCCCTCGTCGGTATATTACTCTTTGGAGGTCTGCCTCCACCCAGCCCAGTGCTTGCCTTCTGCACTTGGAGCTGTATACAGGCCTTTGACTGCATGTCAGTTTAGTTTCACTATAGTGCCGTTATGAGCTTGAACCTTCTATTAAGGGACACTCTGAGTGACACTCTCCTATGGATTACTATCCATGTATGTGTGGGTGTATATATTTGCATATACGATTTTTTGTTACATGTCAGGATTGCTGTGAGTTTGATTGACATAATTTACCTAAGTGTACTGTGATGTTACTGCCTAGTGTATATCAGATTACTGTATATCACAGATTACTGTGGGTTTTTGCTGACAGTGTATATCACAGATTGCTATGTGTTGTTACGGACAGTGTATTTCAAAGATTTTATTTGGCTGACAGTGTATATCACAGGTTGCTGTGTGTCTGCTGACAGTGTATACCTCAGATCGCTGAGGGTTTTTGTGGACAGTGCATATCGCTAATTTTGTGCGTTCTACTGTCAGGGTATATCACAGATTGCTGTGAATTTCGGGTATTTATAAACTCAGTTATACAGGCTCTGTACAGGGGTGTACATCCTACACCCTACAGTTAGCTCTGGGATTCATTCGCTTCTCAGTATATATATTGTCTTTCAGATGGGACTACTCTAGTATGTATTCTCTGTCCATGGCATATATATAGTTAACAGACTTGGCTCTGACTCTAGCTGGTATGGGAGACCAGTCTACACCGATACGATACAATTTTTATCAGGCTCTTGGGGGAATTTATTATGTTGGCTGTTTTTTAACCCTACTCCTTGAGGTGTCCGTGATTACATTACCCTTCACGTGGTATGAGGATGGTAATCTATAATATACTAAGATATTTCAAATAGATCCGTGTGCGCATGTGCATACCTATCCACAGTTCACGGACAGTAGCGCTCAGTGTACCTTACATTCATGGACATGATGGTCACTGGACTACTTCCGCTTATACCCAATACAGCTGGAATGCCACTATTTGACTGCCGGGCACTTAGGGACTGCCAGTCCCGGTTTAGTTACTCACACAGCATTGCGCTGTCTAAAAGGGTTGATTGTCTAAGGGTCCTATGTCACAAGATACCCTGAGGATCTACAATTTTTAGGGACCTCTACCCGAACTCAGAGGTCCCCCGTTACTCATTCAATACCCACTGTAAAGCGCTACGGAATTGGAAGGCGCTATATAAATACATGTTAAAAATAATATTGTGGTAATACACAACCCAGTGAATGGCCTGCTATGTCTGTGCCCATAAGAGTGGCCTGCTATGTCTGTGCCCGTAAGAACGGCCTGCTATGTCTGTGCCCGTAAGAACGGCCTGCTATGTCTGTGCCCGTAAGAACGGCCTGCTATGTCTGTGCCCGTAAGAACGGCCTGCTATGTCTGTGCCCGTAAGAACGGCCTGCTATGTCTGTGCCCGTAAGAACGGCCTGCTATGTCTGTGCCCGTAAGAACGGCCTGCTATGTCTGTGCCCGTAAGAACGGCCTGCTATGTCTGTGCCCGTAAGAACGGCCTGCTATGTCTGTGCCCGTAAGAACGGCCTGCTATGTCTGTGCCCGTAAGAACGGCCTGCTATGTCTGTGCCCGTAAGAACGGCCTGCTATGTCTGTGCCCGTAAGAACGGCCTGCTATGTCTGTGCCCGTAAGAACGGCCTGCTATGTCTGTGCCCGTAAGAACGGCCTGCTATGTCTGTGCCCGTAAGAACGGCCTGCTATGTCTGTGCCCGTAAGAACGGCCTGCTATGTCTGTGCCCGTAAGAACGGCCTGCTATGTCTGTGCCCGTAAGAACGGCCTGCTATGTCTGTGCCCGTAAGAACGGCCTGCTATGTCTGTGCCCGTAAGAACGGCCTGCTATGTCTGTGCCCGTAAGAACGGCCTGCTATGTCTGTGCCCGTAAGAACGGCCTGCTATGTCTGTGCCCGTAAGAACGGCCTGCTATGTCTGTGCCCGTAAGAACGGCCTGCTATGTCTGTGCCCGTAAGAACGGCCTGCTATGCCTGTGCCCGTAAGAACGGCCTGCTATGCCTGTGCCCGTAAGAACGGCCTGCTATGCCTGTGCCCGTAAGAACGGCCTGCTATGTCTGTGCCCGTAAGAACGGCCTGCTATGCCTGTGCCCGTAAGAACGGCCTGCTATGCCTGTGCCCGTAAGAACGGCCTGCTATGCCTGTGCCCGTAAGAACGGCCTGCTATGCCTGTGCCCGTAAGAACGGCCTGCTATGCCTGTGCCCGTAAGAACGGCCTGCTATGCCTGTGCCCGTAAGAACGGCCTGCTATGCCTGTGCCCGTAAGAACGGCCTGCTATGCCTGTGCCCGTAAGAACGGCCTGCTATGCCTGTGCCCGTAAGAACGGCCTGCTATGCCTGTGCCCATAAGGACAGCCTACTATGTCTGTGCCCTGTAAAACGGCCTGCTAGGTCTGAATGGCCTGCTATGTCGGTGCCTACTATTTGCTTGGCTAACCTTTCTGTGTCCATTCGTTTGGCCTGCTGGGCCTGTGCCCTACTGACGGGCCTACACTATTGGTACCAAACCCCTTTTGGCCGCAGGCCTGGGGTAATATCACTGAGGAAATCCCAGTGCCCACCAGTGACATGGAGATAGGCAGGTGTCCAGACAAACACCATTGCCATAGTGTTCAAAAGGACACCAGTATACGGCCATCTGAATATGGTGGGAAGGGTGAAGACCCTTAACCTCATGCCTGAAGGACAGAGTTTCTTATGAAGACCCCGGACACATCCACGGTTTACTCCAAACCGGCAACGGCACATCTCCGAGGAGAACTTCGCACAGGCAAGGACCGGTACTCAGACTCCTACAGGAGAAAGCAGTGTGTTTTCCTTGTCTTTGCCAGCTTCTCCGTATCTGCCTCCCGGAACCTTATAGGTTCAGTCGTTTTTCCTGCGTTGGGCTGGCCCCTGGCTCTGTCCGGTGGGACTTACTTTTCTTACCTTCCGGCCTGCTGTTTGCCTTCTATCCGGATAGAATTGGTGTATTTTTCTCTTATCTACATTAATTGTTGCTTTTTTGTTTTTCATGACTTCCTTTTCTTTTTTGCTCGGGTCGTCGTGAGGCCTGACTTGACCTCCTCCGACCTCCCGGGCACTCGTGGATCGCGGAGAACGTCTCCAGCTTTCCTCAGACTACCAATGGTCTACCTGGACCCCGCGCGCGAGCGCACGGGATCCAGTTAGTCGGTTGATAGTTTTCCATCGTTGTTTTCCGAAGATTGCCCTCAGCCTTATGCTGACATTAATATTTGGTGCGCCCTACAGTTTGGTCACCCTGAATCTCTGGGGACTCTAGTTTGCACCACGGGAGGGTGCGGCACTCCATCACCTCGATCCAAGTATATATTTATTTTCAGGAACAGAGGGCGAACCCTCTCATACAGAGCCGGATAATGATTTGTTATTAGAGGGCGCAACCCCTCACTCGTCCTCAACCAGATACTGGGCTGGATACAGAGGACAGGTTGGGAGGACCCATTCTCATAGAGGGAACCGGTCTCGGATGTAGACTCTGCTGTTGGTTACTAACGGGCGCGGCCCACTCAGGCTAGCAGCCGGACGCTCTCACGGTATGCGATCACAGTAGTAGAGAGCGCGGCTCTCTCATACACTCGACGCTCTACAGTACCGGCCATCTGTTCATCACACAGGCTTGTACCTGTGCAAGACATTGATGACTACATAGAGGGGCGTCCCTCCTGCGTTCAATTAGAGCTGACATCCATGCTACTGACTCTGTTCTAGAGGACTGCCTGGTCATGCAAGAATTGCATGTTTAGTCTAGATACCTCCTATTCTATCTCCTGTAATGGATCTACTGGATCCGGACCGCTGTACAACACGCAAGAAATACTCAGAGGTATAACGGTGGGAGTCTCCCACTTATTTACACGCACTCCTGGAGATGGTGTGGCTAACGGATGGCCCTCCGGTATTCTGAGAGTGCAGGTTTTTGGCATATTCTGCACCATTTAATACAGAGATTGCTTTCTGTTTTGGATATCCAGACCATTACGAACAAACTGCGCAGACAGTTTCTCCCATGTCAAGGTGTCAGGAGATACGGAGACATTCATGGAGAAAACTGGCACTGCCTTGCTCGGGTAACTAGATTATGGAAGGCCTATTACCCGGTCTGAAGGTAAAACCATACGTATAGATCACATGGTAAGACCAGAAACCCCGGTTGTCTTGACTTCCCCAGTCATTATGACCATGGGATGGATGGCAGGACTGCCCCGTCTCCTCGGAGCGCGTGCCTGGTGAACATGGTTCGGAGATAGAGGACCCTACGTTTATGCTCTACTTATCCCTCACGGGAGGCATTTTGTTGGATTCGCGCTAACCTATTTTTCAACTACCGTCGAGGAGACCTACGAGACTTTATGGAGGTGCTTGGTGTGCCCCGACTCCTACACAGACATCTTTCACTCTTGGACGAGGGCATTTCTGGATGGAACTCTGCATTCTGGCTTGCCTTTCCCATTCCTTCGAAGATTCTGGGATTCACTATTCCCAGAGTAGTCGACCACCGTTTCCTCCACACCAGTTCAGTTCGGAACCTTGAATGGACGTCCTTTGGAGTCTTTTCTCTACTGCGTCCGAGGATTACACAGTTCATTTGGAATATTGGTATCACTTAGAGTACGGCTGGTTTGGCCACACTCTTGCCTGCATTATGAATTTATCCTCGGATGAGACATCTCACCGGGTAGGACAGGAAGGAACGGAAGATCCTCCTCGGTTTTTCTATTACGATTTTGGTGGTGGACTTAGGCGCATTCCTTGAGATTGGAGATCTACCTGCAAGGCCGCATCGCCGAATGGCCCTGGCACGATCGGAGGAGCAGCCTTACGGATCATGAGTTGAGACTTGGTGGCAGTTTTCTTCTCGCGACCCTAAGTCCTAGATCGGATTTCGAAATTATACAACTACAGGAATGTGGCTAATAGGTCAGCTTGCCAGCTCATCGACCGACTGCTAGGAAACCGGTCGCAACACCACGTACAATGGATTTACCGGCGGATGGTGCTTTTTTCCGTATTTGAGATGCTTGGTCGGTTGGCATCTTCTTTGATCCGTCTGCTGTCATTTATTGTATTTGGAATGTCCAACTAGGATTACTCTGATATTTCCTGGAATAGATACCAGCAACACAAACAGCGTTGGATTGGTGAACTGAGCGTTGAAACAGCAAATACGAAGCCTCCTGTCATGTTATAAAATTGTAGATTATGCTAGCTTTAGTGTACCTATAATCTTAATTGTATTAATGACAGGAGGCGAGTATTTCCCACCCATTCTTGTCCCTCCCTTGTTTAATGTTATAGTTTAGATTATCAGGTACGTATGCAACTCTGTTTGTTGTCTCTGCTACCTGTCGCTTGTTCCTTATGTCTGTTTTTTTTCATAAGTAGGGTTGGGATATTTACATATTAAGGTTAATTGTGGTTGCTACATTGGATACTTACATGTTTATTCAGAGTACATTTCATTGGATAATCAACCTGTTCGATTCTGTTTTTCTTTCGTTTCAGTTTACAGTCCATCTACACTATCTAGTTTGACGGTTACACTCGGATGGTGGACATCGTTATATTCATCGTATCTAGGACTTCGTTTCTTCCCCATGATGTTCTCTGCCTTTTATTCTGTTTTGTCGCAGCTTGAAAGAGGAAATTATGCATGGGGAGGGGAGTTTTATAGTACCTAACTTTTTTCTGATTGGTTGTTTTCTGTGCTGCTGTGGAGTTCTAGTAAAGAGAGACTTAAGCAAATACTCGCCTCCTGTCATTAATAAAATTAAGATTATAGGTACACTAAAGCTAGCATAATCTACAATTGAGCTATACATTTTGCCTATCCTGGGAGGAGGGGTTAAGACATAAAATAGGGGAACGACTTTTAAAGCCTAATTAGGCTTGGTGTGTTGAATGTTATATGTTTTTTGTTATGCAGCCAGTCGCTGGTCAGCTGGGGAGGTAGTACTTTATCTCTTTTGAAAATGGATGAACAGAGGGGAATTAGATTGTTATCAATAAATGTACAGGTATCTGTGGTATCTGTTTTTTTAAAGCCTAATTAGGCTTAGTGTGTTGAATGTTATATGTTTTTTGTTATGCAGTCAGTCGCTGGTCAGCTGGGGAGGTAGTACTTTATCTCTTTTGAAAATGGATGAACAGAGGGGAATTAGATTTTTATCAATAAATGTACAGGGACTAAATTACCCACAGAAACGACAGCTAGTATTAAAACAAATAAGGGATCTTAATGTGTCGATCAGATTTTTACAGGAGACCCATTGGAAACATAACGCTTCAATGTTGAAGAGCTCTTATTATCCAGTTATCTCTTCTGTATACAAAGCCAAGAAACGTGGAATTGCAATCTTAATTTCAAATAAGACTGCATTTAGAGAGCTCTATATGGAAATAGGGGGGGATAGTAGGTATATTTTCTTAATCTGTAAAATCCAGGGCAGAATTTATTTGTTGCTTAACATTTATGCCCCTAATAAGCACCCATTGAATTTTTTTTTTAATAATCTCTTAACCAGGGTGGAGAAACTGGTACAGGGAACTTCACTTATAGGAGGCGATTTTAACTTTACTATGGATCCAATTATGGATAAAAAAAGCCTCAAATCGGACAAAAAAAAAAAAAAAACTTAACCCTATTAGAAGTTCCATAATATAATAAACAAATTTGAATTTTATGATATCTGGAGAGTAATGCGTCCAGGCGAATTAGATTTGATCTTTTTTCTAAAACACATGTGTCTTATTTTCGGCTGGATTATTTTTTTATAAAATTATATTTAATTCAGTATTGTAGTGTAACAAGTATAAAAGAATTGGCTTGGTTTGATCACTCAGCTATTCTTATTGATATCGAAACAAGTTTGGATAAGGGATCCCGTTCATCTTGGAGGCTAAATGAGAAACTGCTGAGCAACAAATCTAATTGTGTATACTTAATGATGAAGCTCTTCTTTAAAGAAAACTTAGATAGTGAAATCTCCCTTACAACTGTCTGGTGTGCTTTAAAAAGCGTTGTACGAGGATACATTATAAAGATAGGTACTGAGAATAAGAAAAAAACGTGAGCTCCCTCTTAATTTGCTTTACCTTGAATTATATAACCTAAATAAATTAAACAAACTTTCATCAACAAAAGATCTGGCTGTAAAAATAACTACAATAGAAGAAAGGATCAACATAATTCTCTGGTCTAAAGCAACTTATGCATTACAAAAATGAAATCAAAAGTGGTACTATAAGGGTAACAGGGCGGATAGAAGGATGTCAAATAGACTGAAAAATTGTAGGGCTAGGAAAAGAATTGAAAAAAATAGACGTTAATGGTTAGTCATATGGACCCTAAAGAAATTGGTTAAGCTTTCAATCTGTACTATGCAAGGTTGTATAATCTTCCGTCATGTCCACTAGAAGAAGATATTGATATTTATCTAGCAGGAACAGCTCTAACTAGACTAACCGATGAACAAATCGCGGGTTTAAATCTACCTTTTTCAGAAAAAGATATAGTGGCCGTAATTAATAATCTTAAAATGCATAAAGCCCCAGGACCTGATGGGCTTCCTGATCTGTTTTAGAAAAAGTTTAAGAACAACTTAGTGCCACATTTGACTAATCTTTAATGGAATTGGAACGAAGGGAACAATACCAAAAGAACTGCTGCAGGCCTCTATTGTTTAAATTTTAAAAAAAGGGTAGGGATCCATCATCTACCGCAAATTATAGACCTATATCTTTGATCAATTCGGATAATAAAATCTACTCTTCAGTAGATACTAGGAATGGAATAAAACCTTTAATTCCATCCCTAGTAAACCAAGATAAATTTGCTTCATAAAGGGCCGTTCATCAATCAATAATACTCAACGACTATTGGGTTTGATTGATTATTCAAACAGGACGGGTGAACCTCTGCTGGCCCTGTCATTAGATGCTGAGAAGGCATTTGACAGGATCAGCTGGGGTTTCATGGTTAAGACTTTAGAGAAATTTGGATTCAATGGTCTAATAAGGGCAGCGATAATGGCTCTATATGATGAACCGATGGCTGATTGGTTTAGAGTTCAAAATGGTACCAGACAGGGCTGTCCACTGTCCCCTTTGCTGTACATCTTGACCCTGGAACCATTGGCAGTCAATATTAGAGCCAATTCTCAAATTAAGGGCATTATATTGGGCGTTACTGACCATAAGCTGTGCCTATACGCAGACAATATTATCCTCATCCTGACAGATCCAGAAGTCTCCCTGTCTGCCCTGGTTCCAGAAATTGAGAGGTACAGTGAAGTATCGAAGTATAAAGTTAATATAACAAAATCTCATATAATGTCTATAAACCTTAGGTCTACGGGTAAGGGAGAGTCTAAGATCGGAATATCCTTTTGAATGGACCATAGATGGATTTATATATCTAGGGATTTATTTCTCTCAGAATCTGATTGAAATGTGCCAAAACAAATATTTAAATTATTTTTAAAGTCACAAGTGCAAAAGTGCTGAGGGAATGGAAAAGCATTAGTATTTCGTGGTTGGGAAGAGTGAATATTATTAAGTAATATATTCTCCCCAAATGGTCTTATGTTTTTAGGATGCTACCTTTATCGATGCCTATAACTAAACTGAAACAAGTCCATAACCTTTTTATGAGCTATATATGGGGCTCAAAGAAGCCTAGAATTGCAGCCTCACACTTAATGAGGAAAACTAATAAAGGGGGCTTAGCGATCCCAAATATCAGATATTATGAAGCGACTAGGATTTTTCATCTAAGAAAATGGCAGGCCTACTAGATAGCTGATGAACCATGGTAATAAGGTTGAGTCGGCTTTATTGAGTGTTAGCGATCTATCTGCCTCGATTTGGTTAAACGAGGGAGCAAATACAAAGTTCATATTATCTACTGAAAGTACATATTTAAAGGAACTATGTTTTGATTGGTTTAAATATAGAAAGAAGAATGTGATATTGGACAAAGTTGCTGAAGGCAGCCCTATCACGACTATGCAAAGTAATATATTAGATCTAGATTGAAAAAAAATTGATTGGAGCTGGTATTCAGACTATTTCAGATATTATAATGGATAATAAGATAAAATATTTTACACAATTGCAGCAGTTATATAATATTTCTCCCAAAGAGATTTTCAATTATATAAGAGTTAAAAAGTATATAGGATGTCATATTTTAAATAATGTCCATGATTTATTAAATAAAAAATTGATTAAGCTCTTTGAGAGAGATTTCAAATCTAAAATCATTTCTTTCTGCTATGAAATATTGAGAACAAACAATAAAGATCGAAAACCCAAAGCATGGATTAATTGGGATAAAGACTTCCAAACCCCAGTATATATTTATCAATGGTACAAGTCCATTTTATCAGTCAAAAAAAACTTTACATTGTCTGAATTTTATCAAACTAAATTATAAAATATTACATCAGTGGCATCTTGTCCCAAAAATAATGAATAATATAATCCACTTTGTTGGAGACAATCATAGTACGGGTAGTTCTAAGCATATGTGGTGGTACTGCCACCTGCTGAACTCAATATGGGGTAGAGTAATAAACTAAATAAACAAGCTAGTGGGATACGAAATGGGGAAGGAGTTTCAGGTTATGTTTTATTTTAATCTGCCAGGGATATTGACCCCCAAAAATATACTTATTAATTCAATTGACAATCACAGCCGAGCAATGCAATCTCTAGATACTGGCTAAAACAAGAAATTCCATCCTGGGCCTATAGCTTAAACCAACTGCAATATTGATACCGGAGAAACTGACGGAAGCCAAGCACAGAGAGATGGACACAGGTTTCTTCAGGAAGGAAGAGATTCTTTATTGGATCACCGATCGGGACTCAGAGGGACTAGCGTCACCAAAATACAGCAAAGTCTGAGTACTGAATACATAGAGTACATTCCTTATATAGCACTGTAGCTCCTCCCACAATTAACTACACCCACACATACCCTTAACCTATTTAATGAATAGAGTCTAAACTCATCCATCCGGTCTAACCACGTGGCTCATCTGATACAAAGGAGAGGGACGCGTAATTCCAGTTCTTACATTCCTGCACCTGGTCAGTACAGTGATGACAGTATCTTAGCTACGTGTTATTAACTAACTGATACTACAAACACATATACATACATATGCCTTGTGGCAATCTTAGCCTGCTAAACTTGTATTTTACTGGAATTACATCACATTCCCCCCTTTGATGCCTCTGATATTTCACAATTACTTGAGGCATCACTTAACCTTGGTTTGCATATACCTCAGGTTACCATGAACCAGACCAGACTTATCTTATGATGTGAATCTTTTAACACTCATCTTCCTGCATTGGTTCTCCTTGATCTAGAGCCTTATACTTATATATCGCCATTATCTGTGCAGCAGCCTTCCTCTCTGCTATACTTCCTATCAGGCTTTGCACAGACCTAACTACTAAGGGTATAAGACACGGTAGGAGTAGACACAACAGTAAAATCAGTAGGACTCCACCTACCACTGCCTTAAGCCCTCCAAACCACTCATACCAGCTACCAAACCAACTACTTGGATTGTACCCTTTCCATACCTGAGTAGGCACATGCGCTAGTTTAACCATATGGCTAGTAAGCTCAGCTATTGCTTGCCCTTCGTCATCTATTTGAAGACAGCAATTACTTAGGTTAAACTTCCCACATACACCTCCCTCTACTGCCAAAAGGTAATCCAAGGCTAATCTATTTTGGTAGACTGCTGTCCTCATCCTGGTGTTATGCTTCGCTAGAAGATTGAGCGCTTGTGATGTCTCATTTGTGATAATCTCAACCACCGCCTGTAATCTTATAATACGGTTGAGCATATAAATTGGGGTTCTATAACCAAAGGTACCATCCTCAGCCCACGTGGCTGGCCCATAATAATCTATGATACGCTGGGGAGGCCATTCATTATCTTCCCAGGTGCCTATCTCTAAGGGTCCCCTTTTCTTCCTATGATTCACATCATACACTTTAACACCTAAAGTCTCACCTGTTTCAATCGGTAACAAGAAGAAGGATGGTTTGAGCATACCCAACACACATGCCCCTTCCCAGTCCTGTGGCAACTCCGAATAGGCTTTCTTACCACAGATCCAGTACAAATTTGCTGGGGCTCTCCAGGTAGATGTGATGGATAGATCAAACCACACATCCTTTAAATTGGCATATCTAGCAAACGGGTTAGATGGTTCTGAGACATTTGAAGCCGACCACCAAGTTGTATTCTTTGTATCATCATCATAAGCTTTTTGCCCTAGACAAGTTAATTCTCCTACAGAAGTATTATACATCATTCCTTTCCTTGCTATGCAAACATAACCTATGATGGAGGTCTTTAATCTCCACTCAGATTTACCTCTAACACTCATATGATAATCGGCTTGTGTAGATATTAATTGGTCAACTGCCTCAGAACCGGACATTACCTCCTTTGCTTCCCAAGGCCATTGGTCTCCCATGTTAGTACCTCCACACACATAGCAGTTGGTAACATTAAGACTACCGGCAATACTTTCAGCTAGGTCAATGAACAGGTTTTTAGCGTTATGGGGGATCTTATTATCTATACTCATCTCTTCATAAAAGGAATGGTATACTTGATGAGTCTGGGAGGATACCGTATCAGTCTCTATTCCTATAAACAATAATGTCCCAGGATCTAAACCCGTCCCGTATATCTGAAACCCAAATAAATTTCCATACTTATCTAGGAACTTGTCGGGGTTATTAATAAGTATATGGACTGGGTTGCATTCCATAGACTTACAATAAGGGCTAGTCGGCAACTTAGTCACTATCATGTCTTTATCTACTGTCTGTCCCCAAGTCGCCCACCCCACACAAGACCAATATGGACAAAAGTTATAGTCTTTATTTGGGCATCTAGGACTCACATATTTATTTTTACTACTGGGACAAATATATTTATCGTTAGACCCATACGTCCTCTCCCATCTAAGATCCCCACATACATTCCACGGTTTTCTACCACTTGATATCGCCTTACATGCATCAAATAGCAGAACACCCGAAGAATGTACGGATTCTAACACCGTCTTATTAATTAGGGTCCCTTGAGGATCTCCATTCCTGAGAGTCAACCAAATTGTACGAGGTTGATACTCTGGACTGAAGCACTTAGGTTCTCCTACTCCTAAATGGCACACACTATAGTCTATATTTAGGTATCTACATCTTGATACCTCTCCTTTACATTCGTATTGTGAATGCCAAATTAGGGTTTGGGAAATATGGTTACCTGTTCTCGTAGTCTTAATGCATACCTCACAGCTAGGAGTGTCGGTACCTCTACCTTCCTGAATATAAAAACACATGTAAATAAACACAATCAAAAGCACATCTTTCGCCGTCATCCTCAGTCTTCGTCCGTGCGATGGAACCTCAGCTTCCAGGATGTGAGGGCTGCAGGGAATGGAGTTCTGCTCGTCTTCACAGGTGTCCCTTCGAGACTTTCCTGGCTTATACACTATGTGATGGTAAGCGGACAGGCTTTATTATGGCCTTCTCACTCACACCTGTAACAATAAAATTTGTAATCCACAATAATTCCTCGTTACTCCGACTGAGTAGTGCGTTTTAACCGGATCTTGCAGGGATTCTCTGGATCTACTGTAACTTGCCAAGAATCGACTGCTGCTGGTTTAACCCTGGAGTGATGTATCCACGGAGTCACTTCTGCTACTTTTATTGCTGTAGGGGTAGACAAAAGAACAACATAAGGACCTCTCCACTTGGGCCCTAACGGTACATTATTCCACTCTTTAATCCACACTTGATCTCCTGGATGATAACTATGAACAGGGGGATAAATATTCACAGGTAATCTATCTTGTACCCATTTCTGTACCTCCTCCATAGTCTTACCCAACTCTACAACCTGCTGCCGGGTAATTCCTTCTCCCAACTGACTCAAGTCCCCCCTTAAGTTACCAAGTACGGGAGGTGGTCGCCCATACATGATTTCAAAAGGAGAGAGGCCCATCCTTCTGGTAGGGGTACTGCGGATTCACAATAAAGCTATGGGTAAGAGAACGTTCCACTTAAGTTGGGTTTCCTGACACATTTTAGCCAACTGGTTCTTTATAGTTCTATTCATTCTCTCTACCTTACCAGAACTCTGGGGTCTATATGCAGTATGAAGCCTCCACTTTATACCAAGCATATGAGTCAGTTGTTGTAGGCACTGATGAACAAAAGCTGGACCATTGTCCGATCCTATAGAACAGGGTAGTCCATATCGGGGTATTATTTCTCGTAGCAGGAATCTCACAACTTCTCCTGCTTTCTCTGTACGAGTAGGACATGCTTCTACCCAGCCTGAATAGGTGCACACAATTACCAGCAGGTAACGATGTCCACCCGATTTAGGCATCACTGTAAAGTCTATTTGTAGATCGGACATGGGGAGTCCCCCCATAAACTGAACTCCTGGTGGCTTTACTGGTCCTTGTCTTGCATTATTCTTAGCACACGTTACACATCTGCGTACAATGGCCTGAGTCAAGTTGGACAATCTTGGTATGTAGAAATGTTTCCTGAGAGATTCTTCAGTACTGTCTCTCCCAGAATGTGTCCCGTTGTGATAATTTTGGACAATTTCTACCGCTAGTGATGCTGGTATGACTATTCTTCCATCTTCTAGCTGATACCACTTGTTCTCCAAATACTTTCCCGGTTCAGTCTTTAACCACTCCTCTTCTTGAGCTGTATAAACTGGAGTCCATTGGGACAGTGGAGTTGGTATAAGAGCAGCTATATGCCCCACATACTCCTGTCTTCCTGATTCAGCAGCACGCTTAGCTGCACTATCTGCCATCCGATTTCCCTTGGTTACATCACCATCACCTCTCAGATGTGCTCGACAATGAATAATACCGACTTCTTTCGGCTCCCACACTGCTTCCAATAGTTGTAGGATTTCAGCTGCGTACTTGATTTCTTTGCCCTCTGAATTCAGTAGTCCTCTTTCTTTATACAAAGCTCCGTGGGCATGAGTGGTTAAAAACGCATACTTAGAGTCCGTATAGATATTTACTCTTAAACCTTCAGCCAATTGTAACGCTCGTGTTAGTGCTATTAATTCTGCCTTTTGTGCTGATGTTCCTTTCGCCAGTGGCCGAGCTTCTATCACCTTGTCTATTGTTGTCACTGCATATCCTGCATAGCGGATCCCTTCTTTCACATAACTACTGCCGTCGGTGTAATATTGAACATCGGGGTTCTGGATGGGAAAATCACGAAGATCTGGTCTACTTGAAAATACTTC
This sequence comes from Pelobates fuscus, assembly GCF_036172605.1. Lineage (NCBI taxonomy): Eukaryota > Metazoa > Chordata > Amphibia > Anura > Pelobatidae > Pelobates > Pelobates fuscus. The sequence goes on from NC_086325.1 coordinate 119,321,128, forward strand.
ATCCATTACTTCCAAACAATCATGTTGACTTTCAGTAGGTTGCGGCAAAAGGGTAGCTGGATTTAAGGTGTTTACAGTCTCTAAATGCACTCTTGGGTTTTCACACAACATTGCTTGATACTTGGTCATACGGCTGTTACTAAACCAATGATTTCCTTTGTAATCCAACAACGTCTGTACTGCATGTGGGACTCGTACATAAAGTTCTTGACCCAGAGTGAGTTTATCGGCTTCAGCTACTAGCAGGGCGGCTGCAGCTACGGCTCTTAGACAAGGTGGAAGTCCGCTGGCCACTGCATCCAGTTGCTTAGACATGTAGGCAACAGGTCTTTGCCATGATCCCAAGTACTGTGTCAATACTCCCACAGCCATTCTTCTTTGCTCGTGTACATATAAGTAGAATGGTCGTGTGTGATCAGGTAGAGCTAATGCTGGGGCACTCATCAAAGCCTTCTTCACATCTTCAAATGCCGTTTGCTGTTCTTGGGTCCATAAGAAGGGGTCGTGCTCTGTACCTTTGATGGCTGCGTACAGAGGTTTTGCCAGTATCGCATAGCTGGGAATCCATATCCTACAGAAGCCTGCTGCCCCCAAGAATTCTCGCACTTGTCTTCTATTCTTGGGTATTGGTATTTGGCAGACAGCTTCTTTTCTCTCTGGCCCCATAATCCTTTGACCTTCAGAGATATGGAATCCTAGATACTTGACAGTTGGCAAACACAACTGAACCTTCTTCCTGGACACCTTGTATCCTGCCTTCCAGAGAATATGTAGTAGATCGTGCGTTGCTTGCTGACATTTTTCTTTTGTAACTGCTGCTATCAACAAGTCATCTACATATTGTAACAATACACATTCTCCTGGGATAGACTCGAAATCCAGTAGATCTTGACTTAGAGCTGAACCAAATAGGGTAGGTGAATTTTTAAACCCTTGGGGCAGTCTTGTCCAAGTCATTTGGCGTTTTGAGCCCGTTACAGCGTTCTCCCACTGGAAAGCGAAAATACATTGACTTTCTGCGGCAATTCGGAGGCAAAAGAAGGCATCTTTGAGATCTAAGACTGTGAAGTAAGTAGCCCCGCCCGGAATTAAAGCAAGCAGGTTATATGGATTGGGTACAACTGGATGTATGCTAACAACCGCATCATTGACTGCTCTTAAGTCCTGTACAGGTCGATACTCATCTGTACCGGGCTTTTGAACAGGCAGCAATGGGGTGTTCCAGGGGGAAGTACAGAATTTTAGGATACCATACCGTATGAACTTATCCAGATAGGATTGGATGTTCTTCTTAGCCTTCTGCGGAATGTGATATTGTCTTAGGCTCACTGGATAAACCCCATGTTTCAGTTCAATTTTTATTGGTGGAATATTGCGGGCCAGTCCTGGTGGGTTGTTCTCTGCCCAAACTCCTGGTATGTTAAACAATGTCTCATCACTCCTAGGGTTTTGGCTAGTCAACACTGTATAAAGTCGCCACTCTTCTTCCTTTGGTACGGATAAAGTCATAATACCTGAAGGTCCATTAAACTTTAAAGATGTTGTTCCATCTGGTAGGAACGTAATCTGCGCTTGTAATTTGGATAGCATATCACGTCCCAGCAATTGGACTGGACATTCAGGCATATAAAGGAATTGGTGTTTTACTACGTGGCCTCCCAATGTACAGAGTCGACTTTTAAGAACCGGTCTTTCAGCACTTCTTCCAGTTGCTCCTATCACAGTAATAGTCCTTCCAGATGGAGGAGCAACTAGATTAGTCACCACTGAATGTTCAGCACCAGTGTCGATCATGAACGCACTCCTTTTCCCCCCTATTGATACATCGACCATAGGCTCCGCTCGACCAAGGGGGATGGAGCCCGGTCGGTATCAATAGTCCTCCATGACCGTGTCAGCCAATCCTACGAAGTCCCTACCTTCTCTATCGCGGGACCTTTGCGCTGCTGGAATATATCTGTCTTCCCTAACACTTCCTCTGTTCCCATTACTCCCTCTATAACCATTACTCCCTCCGGGGCCTCCTCTACCTCTCGCTCTGCCTCTAAAGTTTCCGTAGCCTGCCCTGGGTAGGACCCTCTCGTACTGCTCTCTTTGCGGACATTCGTTCCTCCAATGCCCTTCTTCCTTGCAATACGCGCATTGATCCCTACTCAAAGGCTCCCTACTCCATCTATTATTGCCTCTATCTGGGCCCCGTTTATCTACGCCTGCGATCGCTACCGCTAGCATATCAGCCTTTTTACGCATCTTGCGCTCTTCCTCTTTCTTACTTTCTGTATCCCTGTTCATATAGACCTTATTTGCTACCTCCATTAGTTGGGTGATGGACACACCTGCAAACCCTTCTAACTTTTGTAGCTTGCGCTTAATATCTCCGTATGCTTGGCTGACAAAGGCGGAGTTCACCATTCGGGAATTGTCTGCGTCTTCCGGATTAAAGGGGGTGTACAAGCGGTACGCCTCCAATAATCGGTCATAAAAGACACTGGGCGCTTCATCGCTTTTCTGGATCACCTCAACTGTCTTCGACATGTTAATGGCTTTCTTTCCTCCGGCTTTCATGCCAGCAATTATAGCGTCTCTATAGGCTCTGAGTTGAACCATATCAGCACCATTTACGTTCCAATCGGGATCAGTGTTGGGATAGTGTGTCGCGGCCCATGCTGCTGGATTGGCTTGGTTCAAAGCACGGGCTCTATCCTCTAATGCTTTAATGGCTGCTTGATTTATTCTTGTCCTTTCCTCATTGTTAAATAAAGTCATTAGTAACTGCTGGCAATCAGCCCATGTCGGATTATGCGTCTGTACTATTGAGGTGAACAGATCAGTCATAGCTTGTGGTTTCTCAGTATACGAGGAATTATGGGTCTTCCAGTTTAAAAGATCGGTTGTGGTAAATGGGACATATACGAAGACTGGGTCAGCGTGTGCCATTTGACCTGCGGCATCGATATAAGCTGACCCGGGATTTAAGCGAAGAGGCATCTGATAGTGCTTTAATTGTTGGGCACCAGTCAACTGTCGGGTTTGGATGGGGCTACGTAGAGAGGCGTCAGTCATGGGTTCCGGTCGGGGAGAGATAGGGTATGGGGATGTGGGAGGTCGGTTTTGGGAAAAGGTCGTAAATAAAACACTTCGAGCCGAGCTAGATGAAGCTTGACCGGAAGTCTGAAGTGGCGCCAAATCAGGATATTCATTTTTAATGGAGGTTGGTCTATCTGGTTCCGGAAGGGGGGATTTAGTACGAGGGGGGGTGGATCCTGCACTGGAGGAGGAAGCGGAAGTGGATGAGGGTAATGAGGGGAGGGGTGCAGGACTTCCTGCGTTTGCGTCACTTCTTCTTAACGGAAAGTAAGGGGGCGGCAAAGGTATCTCGGACTCAGGGGGCGTGTCCAAAATGGGCCTAACACCAGTCCTAGTGGACGAGCAAGTCCTAGCTACCATGAGGCGACACTGCTCCTCGTGGCATGTCTGGAGCCATTTTGGCGAGTCATTTACGGCCTGTCTCCAACAGTCAATATAAGGAAACTGGCCGTAAAGTTCAGGCCTACCCGATACAGCCACGTGTAAGCGCTGTACCAGAGTTGGATCCAAACTGCCACGTGGCGGCCATGCCGCAACCAAAGTAGGCCACTCCCTAGTGCACAAAGTGACCAAACGTACAGGAGACATCTTTACCCCAAAATCACAAACTTTGAATCCCTTTTTAAAATTCTTAACCATACATCCTAAGGGATCCGGAATCGTTGACTGCGACGCACCCATACTTAACAATGGAACGTCGTCGACAACGAATACTATACACGCGTACTATTCAACAGTCACACCCGTTTCCTCTGGCAACAGCACCACGTGGTACGGTTATCAAGTGAAACGTACACAATAACAATAAACACTCAGGGAATTCCCGTACACACACAGCTGCTACACCAGTCACTATATAATCAATATTATGCCCTTTGGCGTAACTACACAGTCACCCACGCTATAATTCTCTATATACGAATTACCCGTCTATAACACACCCCAGTAACATCGTCTTTTACAAATAGCGGTTACAGTACGGTTAGCATAGGTCAAAGCACAAGTTAAGGTCACAATACAATTATTAGTGGTTATGGTGTTAAACATGCAATGGACGACAATGATTAGTACTTATTATATAATGTCAGTAAATATACAGGGTTATGGTACCGTGCACTATAATACAGCAACACACTATTAACACTCTCGCTAGACGGCTGAGCTCGCGCTATCTAACAAGATATACACTTTACTAAACAATCGTTAACACATTTACAATTCCCAACTAAACTATTGGCCAGTACCTTGAATGGACTACCTAAAACTATATACACCCGTTTTGGTTAGCCACACTGCCCAATCACCACATATACATAGCGAGCTAGAGATCCGAATTTACACAGGCGCCTCTTAGTCGCACTATACAACGAGCTAGAGATCCGAATTTACACAGGCGCCTCTTAGTCGTACTATCAAAAGTCTAGTGGGTTCCAAATTTACACGCCTTCCCACTTAGCCCAGATAGGATGAGAACTAGCGAACCGAATTTACACAGGCGCCGCTTAGTCTCCCGGTCCCTCCGACCTAGCGAACGTAATATACACCCTAGAACGCTAGTCTAGACAAGACACCGGTGTCCGGCTAGGGCTATCTTACACCAGGACCCCGCCTGACTAACCAAATCAAACGGTCTGACTAAAGAGCGTTCGATCGAGCGGTGCGCCTTCGCTCCTTCCCTCCGACAGAGGGGGCAGATACAGATTCAAAAACCCCTTTGGGCCTACCGCACAATCGGTATACCCCTAGCGGGTCCTGCCGTCTAAAACAGCAGTTATCTTACCTCCTCGTTCCTGAACCTGAGTTCACACTCATCGACGGGGACACCCCAGCACTTCTCACGTAGAGGCCGATGATCTCCTGGACAACAGACCAGTGGCGCCGAGACGAAGGGAGGTCCACGCAGAAGTTCAGGGGTGCAGCCGTAGAGAACGTGGGCAAAGATAGACCGTCTCACGCCTCTGCCTCTCAGCTACCGTTGAACGATGAGCTTCCCGGCCAACGCACCAAATGATACCGGAGAAACTGACGGAAGCCAAGCACAGAGAGATGGACACAGGTTTCTTCAGGAAGGAAGAGATTCTTTATTGGATCACCGATCGGGACTCAGAGGGACTAGCGTCACCAAAATACAGCAAAGTCTGAGTACTGAATACATAGAGTACATTCCTTATATAGCACTGTAGCTCCTCCCACAATTAACTACACCCACACATACCCTTAACCTATTTAATGAATAGAGTCTAAACTCATCCATCCGGTCTAACCACGTGGCTCATCTGATACAAAGGAGAGGGACGCGTAATTCCAGTTCTTACATTCCTGCACCTGGTCAGTACAGTGATGACAGTATCTTAGCTACGTGTTATTAACTAACTGATACTACAAACACATATACATACATATGCCTTGTGGCAATCTTAGCCTGCTAAACTTGTATTTTACTGGAATTACATCACAATATCAATATTCAATGGAGAAGGGTATATATTATGAAAAATATGAATGGTATAAAATATGGCAAATTTGGTTGGGTACATTAATAACAAATTGATTTGTCATAGTTACTTTATTGAACCGTTTATTAAAATAGATAACTGGATTTTCATAACTTGGATTATTGGATCAGAGGGAGCCAGAAGGGAAGAAGTCCTTATATATATTGATATTTTTTTAATTTCTCTGACTATTCTGAATTTAATACCTCTCTAATGGTGGGGTGCACTTCCAACCGGACCAGTGACTTTTATCTGCCTTTTTTTGTCTTGTGTGCTTTTAATGACTGCAGGGGATATTGCTTTAACCCCTTAAGGACCAAACTTCTGGAATAAAAGGGAATCATTACATGATTTGTCTGACTTGTATAATTGCTCATTGTGATTCATACATAACATTGATGTCAAATAGCAAACCCTGTAGCCAAGTATTTTTCTTTCTATAAATGAAAAATGCAATAAATAAAATAATAAAAAGAAATATGAATTAGTAAATACAATATTCAAAATCCTAGAAAATCACAGTACCTTTTTCAGTGGTGAAACATAATTTTTCCACTAATACATACCCAAACCAGTGAAAAGGATTAGGTCTCTACAATTAAAAAGCTACTAAGAAGCTATTATGAGAACAATATAAGTACCATGCATAAAAGTAAAAAAAAAGTAAATTATATATATATATATATATATATATATATATACACACACACACACACATATATATATATATATATATATATATATATACACACACACACACACACACAGCAGACACATACTCCAAGGAATCCATGTATTGAGACAAAAATGTGGTTCTTTGTTGAGCTCATTTGCATACGCCTACCCAGAATCCCTTGCCGTAGTGAGAGCACTGTTAAAGTGATATTTCTGTGGGAAAAACAAGTCTTATAGCTTGACTGGTGTGTGTATTTGTCAAGCTATAAGACTTTTTTTTCCCCACAGAAATCCCCCCCCCCCCCCTTCCTTGTGCAGCCACAGCATTCATGTGCCCCCTGCCCTGTCCCATAGCATTCTTTTCCCCGTCACCTGTCCCATTTAAAAAAAAAAAAAAAAAAAAATTATTAAAAGACTAACCTTAACAGCTACATGAAGCTTTGCAGTTTTTTTGGATGGTCCAGACGCTTCATGTGTTATGCCATCTACATCCACAGACATTGTGAATACTGGTGCATGAACAGGACCTGACTGAGAAAGAAGTTTGTATTGCAGGCCAGGCCGGATCTGGTTTAGTCGCATTAATGCATTCATTGGCTGGTTAGAATCTATGGCTTTACTGTCTAAAACTGGGGGAGGATAAAAAGGTAAAAATGTTTTTACATGTACTTATATACACTTGCCCACACAATTATATACATTCTAGAGACAAACTATAGGGCTGACTGTTTATTGCCAGCTAATGCAGAATGCAATACCAACCACGCTCAGTCAACCACAGATCCCTTAACTCAGGAATGTCCAAAGTGATATCTTTGTTAATTACTGGGTCCCAGGCATAGAAAAAGTATGCTAGAGCACATATCACAATTCAAAAACATCAGAGTTTCAAATTATCCAACTGTAATCAATATAAAAAATTGATTTGCAGAGCGCTCCCCCTCTAGTGTAATGTACCTCGGAGAAAACGTGCTTTTGCAATACTTTGCTGCTAGATATTAAATTCAACATGATTTAGCATCCCCACATCAGACATGATTGCACAGAAATACTCTTTAGGTACACACAGCACCCTCACACACAGCACAATACTCTTTCCTGGCATTTTTGTCTCCTGGTATCCCATCTATGGAGACACCAGAGACAAATTTCAAGCAAACAGTGCAAGCATGTTATTAAATTTGCTGGTGCTGTGCAGAATAAATACAGGGTCTTTTTCTCAAGCTAGAGCACTTCAGCATAGCTCTGCGCCTGGTCTACCCTGGAAGAGCATTGAACCAACAGGCTTACTTTGCGATGGGGTGTGCTTGTCATTGGTAATGACAAAACACACCCTATCTGGCCCAGACCCATTTTTAGTGGGCCGCTGTAATTAAAAAATGCCCGGGATGAATTTTCTTCCCAGTCCGGCCCTGTGTCCATTATATGCAAAAACAAAAAATTAGCAGTCTACAGGTCATCAGATTGGTTGTATAAATCAGTACTTACTTTTGCGTAGATTGCGTCTCATCTTTTTATTTGGGTCCTTATCGTCACAGGATCCATCGTCAAATGGCCTTTTTAGACTAGGCCCTACCAAACAGTAGAGATAAAAAAAACAAATCAAATCACTGGATCTATGTTACAATCCTTGAATTGCAACACATGTGGTTCATAAGACTAGTGAATAATTATACAATACAGTTTTTCACAAAATAGTTCAACATCAATATATGTTGACTATACAGAGAAAAGCAAAGTTGCTTAATAATCTTAATATCCATTTGATTTATATCTCTGAATAATAGCATTAAAATGGTTTAAATTGTTATGCTCATCTAATGTCTGCAAATAAAGGAAAGTTTATTTCTGAACTGTAAATTCTAAAACAGATAAGCAGTGACTAAAGCAGAGTTGGGTAATTCTTTTGAGATCACCTATTGTAGCCTCAATTTTGCCATTTGGATTGAATTCATTAGAATTTGGAACTTCATAACAATGTACTTGTACTCGGCTGCAAAATACAAGCCATGGTTTTGTCAAGGTAAACCTTTGCTCCCTCCATTTTGTTTTCTCTCTGTGCCAATTTCCCTAGTACCAAAAGGAATAAACAAGTGATACGTTTTATGTAAAGATAATTTAAGTGATCTTTCAAATGTTTTGCTTTGTGAAACATGCAGCCACTGAATTATTCTTATAAGAATACAAGACAGCTAGGCTTTATTTTATTACTGTAGCACTGATAAAACAGGATGAAGGTCTGTAAAAGCACACATATAAACGAGTGGTGCCATGAAAGACTAGGCATTGTTATTAAATGCAAGGTAAAATAAGACATGGGGTATATTTTATGAAATACCCATTGTATATAGCCTCATATCAGAAGCACTGTATGTATGCTTTTCAAAGTAAAAATAATGAAGAACCAACCCACTCCAATTTACCACATGTAGTCAAAGCTTCTTTAGATTTATTGGGAGAATACATATTCATAAATCCTGATGTCACCAGAGCCAAAATACATTACCATCATTTTAATTAGAACTGCAGATTGCAATTATCACTAGCCAGACAACACACTGAATATTTACGAGTTAAGCAGCAGAATATGAGTTGGGCATTCACAAATATTTAGATTATTTTTTCAATGTATTTTATGGTGTTTACTACTTTTGCTAACTAAAATGACACTACATATCAGATTGTTTGCCACACTTAAAGTTTGGCATACATACAGGCGCCACAAAATGTGTGTGTGGCATACTACTGGAGGTGAAAATCCCATTTGAACTAATAACCCCTCTCAATTCACAGTTTTTCAGTGACCAGCAATTGCCTACTTACCTTCCCGATCTGTATTTGACCAAGAGTATTTCTGAAAGGGCTTACTGGATGGGAGTGGATCCATCTGCAGTATTTTGTATATTTGACCAAAGGCTAACAAACGCAGTGCATGCTGCAATGGAAAGGAAAGACACATCCTGAATCAGAAGCTAAAGAAAGTAATATTTTATTTACAGGGGAAATATGAACAAATACAAAAATAATGCCTTTACTACATTGTCCTGAACAATTCAGCTGGACCAAAATGCATCTAATTTTCGTTTATGATGTAGCTAATTTCCAGACCTTAGGTTAGTTGAAAGACAGCTGAAACTATACAAGATAATAGTAGGTGTTCAAACCAGATTCAAATATGAAAATGTAATGTGCAATGCTTCCCTAAGCCCAACGCTGGGCAGAAAAATATGTACTCTAATTTAAGACAAGTAACTGCACTTTAGATGTAATTACACAATGAATTCCAATCACTAGCAATGCTGGAAGCCTATATCCCTTGACATCGTTAAAAAATGATTTTGTTGAAATTGATGCTGGACGGATGAAGATGCAAGATCATCACAACAAAACTTATTAAAGCGAATCACTGTCTAAAATTGGGTAAAGACAAGATTACATTTATATAATACAGTTGTGATGTGGTAGATTAGATCATTTTATATTGGTCTCATCAAATGAGTATATTTCATACATATTTACAGTAACAAAACAATAGTTACTTAAATTCTATCATATCTAAAATAACAATTAGGACATAATTACATTACAGTTTAGGTATAACTCCACTGGCCACTCCTCATATGGTTACTAGAGGTGCTTCTTGGGGCTGTGCTGCACAGCCATTCTGTGTGTCCTCCCTCTGCATGGAGACACTGAACATTCCTCACAGATAGGCATTGATTCAATGTATCTTTCTGAGGAGATTCTGATTGGCCAGGGCTGTGTTTGACTTGTGCTGGTTCTGCCCTAAACTGCCTTCTTGACAGTCTCAGGCAATCCTATGGGGAGGCATTGTGATTGGCTCAGACCACCACTTCTGATGTCAGAGAAAGTAGAGAAGTCATGGGCAGAGGCAGCAGCTGCAGATTTGAATTCAAGTAAGGTTTTACTAAATTTAGGAAGGCAAGGGGTGGCCAGATGGTGGTTTTTAACATTATAGGGTCAGGAATACGTTTGTTTTCCTGACCCTATAGTATTCCTTTAATGATTTAGGTAAATGGGGCACAAGTATTAAGAACAATAGCACATACAGCCTATAGGTTTCATTAAAGCCTTCACAAGTATTTTACGGTGTCTTTGTAAAGGAAGCATATCATATTGGTACCTACATAAGGAAATATAAATAGTTTTACTATTCAAAATCATTGTTTAATCAACATGGCTAGTACCTCCCCCTTTGTACCCTGCAAGCAGAGCACCAGCCTTTGCCTTCATGGGCATGAGTATTTGCTTTATTTGCTACTGTGTCTCTACATGATGGCTCATGGTGGGGGTACACTGTCAAGATTAGGAACCTGCAAACTGTCCCCTTAACCATTCCAACAACATAATTACATAGGCTAAAAGTAGATGTGTCTATCAAGCTCAGCCTTTGTCATATCTGTTTTTGCCAATGATAGAGAAGTGTTCATATACTGGTAACTGTGCAGAGCCAATAATTGAATTGAACATTTTAGATCAAAATGGCTGAGCAGGAAAAACTGAAAAATAGTACTGGATAGTTTTCACAGTTCAGTTACTTTTGCCAACAATGTGCAATCCTCTTGTACATTCTATGCAATTTCATGTTTAGTGAATCATTTTGTGATACGTGCAGTAGGTTTTGTTGGTTGGTGGCTCTTACAAAAGATTTCTCTTATAATGATAAATGTCACTTTTACTTCACTAATGGCATGTGTCTAGCGAAGCATAATGGCTAAAAAAGCACAGCTTTAACTAGGACATGGTAAAAAAGAAATACAAGCCAAGAGTGCATTGAGCTTTGATTAGTGGGTTTATACATATCTAATCAATTGTATATTTAATGTTAGACATAGGGTCAAAGGTTATTTCTACTAGTCATTTGCTATTGGGAACAAAACTAAGCAACATGTCTAGGGGGTGTAGAAGCGGATAGATAAATACTGCTCACACAGTTTACAGGGAATATCAAATCTCACACAGGAAATTCTTAAAATTAGGAAAGGTTACAAAGCATAGTTCCTAAATAAAAAAAAAACGAACATATTGTATAGGCACCGGAAAGATATTTTGGTTGCAACTAAGCTTCTTATCAATAATAAAAGTGAATATTGTATTGAATAAGGAGAAAAATCAAATAGGCTGCATGTATAAAATAAAGTCATTATGTGTAGAAAACTTAAACTTTTAATAATGTATACTTTTTCGAATATTAAGTTCACAAAATCTACAGTCATGGGAAAAAAGTACACCCTCTTTGAATTCTATGGTTTAACAAATCAGGACATAACAATCATCGGTTCCTTAGCAGGTCTTAAAACAAGGTAAATACAAACTCAGATGAACAACAACACGACACTATTTTATGATTTATTTATCAAAAATAAAGCCAAAATGGAGAAGCCCTGCATGAAAAGCTGAGACACCCTTACTGCTTCCATAGGAATTAAGGCTTAGTCGCAGACAGTTGTTGCTAATCAAATGACCTACTTTAATTTATTATCAGCAAGTGTGACCCACTCTATAAAAGCCAAAGTTTTAGCAGTTTGCTGGTTTGGAACAGTCAGGTGCGTGTTACAGCAATGCCAAGGAGGAAAGACATCAGCAATGATCTTGGAGAAGTATTTGTTGCTGCCCATTAAACTCTGAAGGATTTTAAGACATTTTCAAAAATTTTAAGTAAATCATTCTACAGTGAGAAAGATTATTCAAAAGTGTAAAACATTCATTTGCCAGTCTTCCCAGGAGTAGATGTCCCAGCAAATTCACCCCAAGATCAGACCGTGCAATTGCAAAAAAAAAAAAAAAAAAAACAAGACATTTCAGATTGTACAGGCATCAGTTAGCATGTTAAAGTTCACAACAGTACAATTAGATAAGGTTTACCAGGAGAAAGCGTCTACTCTTTAAAAAGTTTGCAAAGTTGCATCTGAACAAACCACAAAAAAGTCTGAAACATTGTCCTTTAGACAGACAAGACCAGAGTGTAAATGTCTGGCCATAATGCACGGTGCCACGTTTTGCAAAATCAAGCACAGCATTTCAGCACACATCAGGGGTGATGATCTGGGTTTGTTCTGGAGCCACAGGACCTGGGAATCTTGCAGTCATTGAGTCGACCATGAACTCCTTTGTAAACCAAAGTGTTCTAGAGTCAAATGTGAGGACATCTGTATGGCAGCAACAGCTTGGCTGAAATTGGATCTTGCAACAGAAAATCTACAATACACTTAGAATGAAATTTGGGAAACCCATACGTTGGTATTCCATGGGATACTGATTAAATATGTCTTAAGAGGGACAGAGAGGCTACCATTAAGAAGCTAACCCAATAAGTTAGAACAGGCTCACATGACAAAGCCATACAACTGCCTTAATATAACCAATTAACAGAAACATGGGAATGATTAAAACAACATTTAAACTTAGGGGCACAACATATCTTTCTAATGACTCACTAAACTTATTATCCCCATGGTAACAAATGCAGAAAACGTCTAGCAATGGCACTAAAACATTATATATATATATATTCCCAACACAAGGGGGCTGATGGACGGAGGTATACAAATGATGACATAGCTAGAGGTTATAATCTACTAAAACCTATCTATATTTTTATAATCAACCAAAACCAACATCAATAGAGGTAAATACATTGGAATATCTCCATCTTCCCAAAAGGTCTCCCCTGAATTGGCAGAGACTTTAGGCTTCCCCTTTACAGAGCCAAACGTCAGAAAGCAGTAACATTCTTCCCAGTAGGAAGGAGCCCTGGCCCTAAAGTTTTACAATATGTTCATACCAGATATTCCTCCGTGCTTTTCCGCGGGTAGGGAGGCACAAGACAACACTCCCAACCCTTCTCCTGGCAATCAACGCTGAAAAGGCCTTTGACAGAGTGGACTAATCCTACTTGTTTCAAATAGGAGAGACTCTTGGGTTCAGGGCGAAATTGGGATCTAGCATAATATACCTATAATAATAAATATATTATATATATTTGTATAAGTATATTATGCTAGATCGCAATTTCTGACCTGAATGCAGCATACCTGAAAATTAGCAACCTTTGCTGTAGATGCTCTGCTGACAGGTGCACCGTGGAACAATGTTATTAAATTATATATTATATCCAGCGCTGGGCTGGTCTAGTCGTGACTGGCTCCGCCTTCTTGGCTGAGATCATGAACTTTTATGACCTCAGTCAATCCAATGTTCCATACAAAAGCATTAGGAGGCTATTGTATGGAAGTACATTAGGAGTACATGTGCGGCAAAACACCATGCAGCGCTAATTAGCATGTCCTCATAGCGATGCATTGAATCAGTGCATCTCTATGAGAAATAATCAGTGTCACCATGCAAAGTGTGGAGACGATGAATGTCAGTGACCCATGAAGCACCTCTAGTAGCTGTCTGAGGGACTGCCACTAGAGGTGTAACTAGGCTGCAATGTAAACACAGCCTGTTCTCTAAAAAAAAAATCAGTGTTTACATGAAAATTCATGCAGTGGCAAGCTAAACACACCAGAACAACTACTTTAACCCCTTAACGCCGTTTAAAGGGCATAGTAACGGCTTGCAGCCCCTGGAGGAGAGATCTACTCACCTCCGCCGCGATCCTCTTCTGGAGGGCTGCCTGACAGCCCAGGCAGACCTCCCCCGGCAAATCAGGCCCCCGTGGGCCATGTGATCGCTCTCAAAGAGCGATCACATGGCCCCCTATAGCTGGCTGTGGATCTGCCAGCAGGGGGACTGTCTAAAATATTAGACAGTCCCCCTGCTGGAAGGTAGTGTAAAAAAAAATATATATATATTAGACAAGTGTAAAATTAAATTAAAAGTAATTATATATATGTAACATCATACGTAATGTATTTTAATATTAGTATATATATTAGTATTAAAATACACTTAGAATGACGTTATATATAATATGTATATTATATATATATATATATATATATATATATATATACGTATAATTACAATAATAAATAAATAAAATAATTTAATAAATAAATAAAATATTGAAACAAAATGTAAAATAAATTATATATTCATATGTAATTTAATTCTAACTGTATTTTGTTATTAAAATATATATATTGGTAACAAAATACACTTAGAATGACATTCTATATATATCTATCTATATATAAAATACAAATAACCGCAAATATAAATATATATATATATATATATATATATATAAATACATATAATTACATAAAAGATTACATTAGTATACACGTAGAATTTAAATACCTATAAATGCATATATATTAAAATTCTACGTGTATATTTAAGTAATTTTTTAACATAATTACGTCATTGGATTAATTAAAATTTGATTGACATGCCTGACAACACAGGGAGAAAGTGCAGAGAATTTAATTCGCAAGCACTATATTTGACCCTGTAACTCTCCAAGACACCATAAAACCTGTACATAGGGGGTACTGTTTTACTCGGGAGACTTCGCTGAACTCAAATATTAGTGTTTAAAACTGGTACATTGTATTACAACGATGATATTTTAAGTAAAAGTGATGTTTTTTGCATTTTTTTTTACAAAAAAACAGCACTTTTATGGACTATTGTTGTAATATGTTTTACTGTTTTAAAACACTAATATTTGTGTTTAGTGAAGTCTCCCGAGAATAACAGTACCCCCCATGTACAGGTTTTATGGCGTTTTGGAAAGTTAGAGAGTCACATATAAGGCTTGCATTTCATTTTTTTTTACATTGAAATTTGCTAGATTAGTTATGTTGCCTTTGAGACCGTATGGTAGCCCAGGAATCAGAATTACCCCCATGATAGCATACCATTTGCAAAAGTAGACAACCTAAGGTATTGCAAATGGGGTATGTCCAGTCATTTTTAGTAGCCACTTAGTCACAAACACTGGCCAAATATTAGTAGTTGGCTTTTTTCACACAAAAACAAATATGAACGCTAACTTTGGCCAGTGTTTGTGACTAAGTGGCTACTAAAAAAGACTAAACATACCCCACCCACGTTCAATACCTTGGGTTGTCTACTTTTTCAAATGGTATGCCATTATGGGGGTAATTCTCATTCCTGGGCTACCACACCGTCTCAAAGGTAACATTACTAATCTGGCAAATTTCAATTTGAAAATGGAACGTTCTATATTTGACCCTGTAACTTTCCAAAACATCATAAAACTTGTTAATGGGGGGTACTGTTGTACTCGTGAGACATCGCTGATTACTAATATGTGCATTTTCTTGCAGTAAAACAGTATTATGACATTTACAGCTAAAATGTGAGGCGGAACTACAAATTTCTTTTTTTTTTTAATTTCTCAGTTTTTTTTAATTTTATTCATAATAAATTATGTTTCATATATAAATATTTGATATGAAATGAAAGCCCTGTTTCTCCTGAACAAAATGATTTATAATAAGTGTGGGTGCATTTAATATGAAAGAGATGAATTACGGTTGAACAGACATATAGCGCAAATTGCAGTTTTTGTTTACGTTTTGTTTTGATCAGAACGTGTACTATTGACTCCGTCCTGAAGGGGTTAAGTCCCTTAAAGTTAATACAGAAAATCCTACATACCTCACAATATCATACTCTCTCTACTAGTCTAGCCATAGATCTTAAAAAGCTGCACAGACACTACTACGGATTTTATTGGGCTCTGCAAGCACTCTTAACCATGGGCGTCTGCAGGAGGGGGAACTGGGGATTTTTCAGCTTGTTCTGCTTTTTTTCGTGTGAGATTGAAATTACAGTTCAGTACCGTAATAATAATAGGAGCCGGAAGGGTCATCAAGGAGCACGACGGGTCATCAAGGAGCAGGAAGGGTCAGCAAGGAGCTGAAAGGTAAAGCAGCACAAAGGCAAAGTAGAAGGAGCAGGAAGGGTCAGCAAGGAGCAGGAAGGGTCAGCAAGGAGCAGAAAGGGTCAGCAAGGAGCAGAAAGGGTCAGCAAGGAGCAGAAAGGGTCAGAAAGGGTCAGCAAGGAGCAGAAAGGGTCAGCAAGGAGCAGAAAGGGTCAGCAAGGAGCAGGAAGGGACAGAAGGAGCACAAAGGTAATGTACGAGAAGGAACAGAAATGAGCAGGAAGGGACATCAAGGAGCAGAAAGGGTCAGCAATGAGCTGGAAGGGGCATAAGGAGCACAAACATAAATTAGGAGGAGCAGAAATTAGCAGGAAGGGTCTGCAAGGAGCAAGAAGGGATCAGAAAGAGAAAGGAGCAGAAGGGCGCAAAAAAACCCAGAAAGTAGCAAAAAGGTAAAGGAGCAGAAGGAGCCAAGGAGGAGAGAAGACCGTCTCAGAAGAAAAAGATGACTGTGTCAAATGAAGGAGAAGAAAATGAGATTTGAGCAGGAAGGACAAGTGAAGTGAACCCTCCACTTTATTCTGGACACCACATCATAAGGCTTTGGTACCTTGGCCTGGCCTGGCAGGGAAACTTGGGACCTTCTCATCTCTCCAGGTAAAAAAAAAAAAAAAAAAATATCAGTGTTCATGTGTTCACTTTTATTTACTGAGTGTCATGAAGCACAGAGTGCCGCTGGGTAAGTAGCTCCCCATTCATAAAAAAGTAAAACTGTATGTAAATCTAATACACACATTGTTTGATATTGGCAGAAAACAGTGACACTGGCTTCCTCATTCCTTTCATCATTGTACATACTTTGGACTTGTATGAGCATTGATGACTATCAGATTTGTTTTGTTTTTGAAAAAAAAAGAATTTATAAAAAAAAATTGCGAAGTAATCTTCAAAATTAGTCTGTTCTTCTAAGACTATAGCTTATTAAATGTTTTAAGTGGCCAAAGTTCCAGTGCTTACTCCGCACAAGTAAGGATCTAATTACTTATCTAGAAAGTAACAGAATCTAGCAGTGACTATTAAAGTTGGCTATCAATACTCTTTTTTTTTTTTTAAACAGAAGTCTTTCAATGAGTGCTTTTTAACCCCTTAAGGACCAAACTTCTGGAATAAAAGGGAATCATGACATGTCACACGTCATGTGTCCTTAAGGGGTTAATTTGCTTCCAGGTGTATCCGACAAGGTGTAAAATTTAATATTTAAATTTCTAAGATAAACCATTTTAGAAGAAGACCATAATATGACAAAAAAGTTATACACACGCCATTCACACGAATCAGCTGTACTTTTATCACTTTTCATCATGTGACCTATGACAAAAACTGCCACTACCATTTTCATCCAGGATCAAAATACAGGCTATATAGCCAGCCTTTGCTGCCTGAGTTTGAAGAATAATACTGTACTGTGGAATCTCTTAGACGCACTTTCTTCACAAGTACCTCCTGCTACCCTTACCCAAATCAAATGCCTTAAGTTATAAATCTGACACTTCTTGCTGGCCAAAAAGGACAACAGCTTCCCTTTGGCAGCAATGAAGGAAAGCTAAAATAATCCATTAACCCCATATTTACCAGCTGTAATTCTATCCATTTAATAGTGTATTTTATAGCAGTGAATAGTTTAAGTATATCACTTAGCCTCCTCTCAACATTTCACAGCTTCTAACACTTTCTTTAATCTCTATCCAAATACCTATTTTCCAGGATTCATAGCAGAGACATATGACACTAGATCTGTCTTAGTGGGTTTTGCAGATGCACAACTGAAAGATTGGTCAGAGAAGGCCAACCGTGTCTAATATTTTACGATCTGTTAGAGTGTGTGTGAGATATATATAGTTAATACAATGTTAAACCAAAATCTGCACACCAGTCAAGCAATAAGACTTTATTTTCCCACAGAAATCACAAATTTGCAGTGATGTTACTACCGCAAAGGATTCTTGGTGGACATATGCAAATGAGTTTAACAACAAATAAAATAAATCAAATTTTTGCCTCATTCCATATGAGGCAAACATTTGATTCTTTGTTAAACTAATTTGCATATGCCCCCCAAGAATCCTTTGCGGTAGTAACATCACTGCAAATTTGTGTTTTCTGTAGGAAAAGCAAGTCTTATGGCTTGACTGGTGTGCAGATTTTTTTTATTTATTTTTTTTCACAATCTTTATGTTTTCTTTTACCAAACTGTAATACAGCAACAAATAATGTGTAACATGTATCATGGGATATGCGTAAACAGTAACATTATGAGGTTCTCTGCCTCTAGCTGTCTCTTTGTCGTAGTTAGCGCTGTGGTGTTTTGTTATGTGAGTGGCAAAGTTAAAAGCCCTTTGCTGTGGACCTTAATGTCTCATGTAGTGTCACGTAGCTTACATTATCTTGTTGTCCCCTACTCTCGGGGTTAGTGTCATCTGCCATGTTGCTGTCTCTAGAGGCTAGTGCTAGTGTCAGCTGAGTGTGCCCACGCTCTGCCCCTCTCAGTGGTCTGCCAGCATATGGTTAGCCGTGTCTATGCCAACCCGCCAGTGGCCCTAAAAGTTTCTTGGCTTGAGGCGGTGTGTGGGGCAACTCAGGGGTGACCCGTCTCGTCTCGTCGGGCATCCTGGGTTACACCTGCCCGCACGAAGCAACTGCGCCCATTGGTTATATAGCTGGCAGAACAGGCATGTCTCCGCCCTCGTCGCTTCGGCGATGCAGGTACGACCCCAAGAAGGCCGGCCCTCTCCGTCAGTCAGAGCCTGCGTGGCATAGGGTCAGGTATGCTCGGGTACTCTACGTGCGCTTGCCTCCTCTAGTGTTGCTTATTGTCTATTTGCACCTCCTCTTTGGTGTGTTACCTTCCCTTTGGGTTTTCTTGGCGCTAGCCTATCTGGTCCCCAGGTCCACCCTCTTTGCCCCTTACACATGTCGAGGTTCCAGCTCCCCCCCCCCCCCACCCCATGGCTCCAGCTGAACGCTCCTCCAGCCCCCCTCCCCCCCCAGGCCCCGGGACGCACCCAGCCCCCAAGCCACCCCCAGGCACAGATGATCCCCACCTCCCGCTCATCCGGACGCCCATCTCCTCCTCTCAATTTCCTTCCTACTTCCGGACAGATAGAGTATACATGGTGTCCAACATTGCTGGTATTTGTCCAGTTTGTCGCCGTGAGCCTCTCCATCCCATGTATCTCTTCCACTTTGTCCATCCACTGCTGAATGGTAGGCACCTGGGGGGACCGCCATCGAACCGGGATCATGAGTTTGGCAGCGTTGAGGAGGTGCTTGGTTAAGGAGGCTTTGTATCGTGAGATGGGCATCGGGGTATGGTGGAGCAGCATCTGGAGTGGCTGGAAAGGCAGGTCGCTGTCCGTAACCTCGTGTATCGTCATGTGGACTTCCCGCCAGAACAGGGTGATCTTATTACAGGCCCACCAGATGTGTAGAGCTGTACCCGGCCACTCCCCGCATCTCCAACACGCGTCCGAGACATCAGGTAGCATGCGGTGTAGCCTGTCTGGAGTCCGGTACCATCCGGTGAGCAGTTTGTAGTTCAACTCCTGCATTTTAGAGCATATGGAGCTTTGATGCGTCAGTATGTATATTTTCGCCCAGTCTGGGTCAGTGAGCGTGATTCCTGTGGCCCTCTCCCAGTGTGCTGCGTGTTTTGCCAGTTCCAGTGGGATTGCCGCTGTTATCAGGGCATATAGGAGTGAGATCCCCGTAGGGAACGTGTCCTATTTGCGCACAGTCCCTCAAACTCTGTCAGGGGTCTGTAGAAGAGATGTTTTCCAGTTTGTGCTTTATAGTATGACTTGACTTGGAAGTAGCGTAACCTAAGGGAGTCGGGGTCCTGTCCCCCATCAGGTCTGGTAGTTGTTTGAGCTCATCCCTTGAGCACCACTGTTGCATGTAGGACCAGTCAGTGCCGCCGAACGCGAGGAGGTCCACGTGTGCTAGGCCTCCAGCCACTTTCAGGTTGTGCGCCACTGGGGTCAGAGGCCCCGGTACGGTGGTGAGCGTGAGTTTCATCCTTATCGCACACCAGATTTTCAGAGTCGCACCTATGAACGGGTGGTGCTGTGCTTCGTATCTCCATATTAAAGACGGGAGCGCTCCTTCCATATGTATCCAGATCTTGGCTGTTCCGGGCACATGCCATTCCACTGTGCGCTGTAAATGTGTGGCTCTGTGGTAATTCCGGATCGAGGGGAGTCCCACCCCTCCCTGTGCCTTCGGCCTGTGTAGCGGTGTCTTTCTGATTCGAGGTGATTGGTTTTGCCAGATAAACCGCAAAATGTCGGCGTCTAGTTGTTGAAAGAAGGACGTGGGCAGGCAAATTGGTATTGTTTGGAATAGATAAAGTAGTCGAGGGAGGAGGTTTATCTTTATGGCGTTCATTCTGCCAAACCACGAAACACACAGGCTAGACCAACGCAGCATATTCTTTTTAGGGTCCGTAGAAGCGGAGCAAAATTGTGAATAAATAGCAGGGTGAGGTCTGCTGTTAACCAGATACCCAAGTATTTCAGTTTGGTCTCACACCATGTGAATGTGAACTGTGTTCGCAGGTGAGTGGCCTCCTCCTCCCTCGCGGAGATGAGCAGAACCTCCGACTTTTCAGTATTTAACTTCAGGTTCGATATACGGCCGTAGTCCTTGAAAGCCTTACATAGGATTGGCAAGGATACCAGGGGGTTGCTAATGAAGAATAGCATGTCATCGGCATAAGCAGCAATCTTACGGGTGGTTCCTTTCATGGTAAACCCAGATATACCCCCGTCCCACCTGACCGCCCCCAGGAAGGGTCCCCAGGGAGAGGGCAAACAGAAGGGGGGAGAGCGGGCACCCCTGCCTCGTCCCATTCCGGATTTGGAACGTCGGTGTGAGGGCTCCATTTATCCGAATCCTGGCGTTCGGGATCGTATATAGCGATGACACCCATGCCATTACGCCCGGCCCGAATCCAATCGCTATTAGAGTTGCCTTCATATACTGCCAATCCACGCGGTCGAAGGCCTTCTCCGCGTCCGCAGAGAGGAGAAGAGTTTGTTGTTTGAGCCGTCCGGCCACGTGGATGATGTTCAGGGCCATGGTGGTATTGTCTCTCCCCTCCCTTTCGGGGAGGAACCCCACCTGATCCGGATCCACCAGGCCTGGCAGCCAGGATTTTTGTGAAGAGCTTCAGATGGGCATTCAGGAGGGAAATTGGTCTGTAACTCGCACAGCTGGTGGGGTCCCTCCCCTCTTTCGGAATGACCGTTATTGTTGCAGTCAGAGTGTCCCTCGGGAAGGCACCCCCGTCCCGGATGGAGTTGATACCTTTGAGGAGTCTTGGCAAAAGCAAGTCTCCGAATTCCTTAATGTAGCGGACCGGTAGGCCGTCTGGTCCTGGAGCCTTGTTCAGTTTAGCGGACTTTAGGGCTGCCTGTAATTCCTCTAGTGTGATTGGGGCCTCCAGGGCTTCCATGTCCTCCTGACTTAGTGTCTTAGTTACATGTTGCTGTAGGTATGCTGTTATCTGAGCTGTCCTCTCCTGCTCCCCAGCGGTTCGGTCCCCCTGTGGCAGATTGTAGAGGGCCGAGTAGTATTTATGAAATTCTTCCGAGATTTTGTCTGGTAGTTGGGTCGCCAGTCCCTCCCGGGGCTTGATCTTTGTGATATGGCACATGCGTCTGTTTTTGCAGCATCCTGGCCAGCAGTCTGCCACATTTGTTTGAGTATTTGTAGAAAAAACGTGTAGATTTGCATATGGTGTGTTGTAGTTTTTGGGTAAGTAGATTCCTGAGTGCCCCCCTTGCGACCAGCAGGGCTTTGTAGATATCGTCTTCCTGTGTGCTTACCTTCTAGTTCTTTGATTTTCTGAATCAAGCCAGACATATGTTCTTTCTGTTCTCGTTTTCTCTGCGTGCACACCCTGATGAGATGTCCTCTGATGACGCATTTATGCGCCTCCCATGTGGTTAGCGCTGGAGTTTCTGGTGCATCATTTTCTTCGAAGAAAGTGGTAATTGTGGCGCGCAGGTCTGCTACTATGGGCAACACCGTCAGGATGGCTTCATTCATCCTCCAGTGGCGCTCTCTGGGTCTGAAAAGGGGGGGATTTGATATGAGTCAAAATGGGTGCATGATCTGACCATCCCATCGGTCGTGTATCCACCAATATGAGTAGGGGCAAGAATACCTGGGCAAGGAGAACATAGTCCAATCTACTATATCTCTTATGGACCGAGGAGAAGTAAGAGTAGTCTCTATCGGCCGGGTGTAGAACCCTCCAACAGTCCATAAGGCCTGATCCCCTCAGTGCTTCCCTGATGTCTCGTAAACAATGGGTCGGTATTGAGCTGACCCCCGTGGATGTGTCTAATTGGGGCTCCAGAGCCAGGTTGAGATCGCCAGCCACCACGAACAGTCCTTCCCGGAACTGCTCGAGTTTATGCAGCGTGCTTCTCAGAAAGCGGCGTTGGGAGCGTAGATGCATCCAAAAGTATACTTGGTGTCCGTTATCGAGCCTCTCAAAAACAGATAGCGTCCCATGGGGTCCCGACAGATCTCCTCGCAAACAAACGGAACCGTGCTCGCGAACAGCACTGCAAACCCAGCTTTTTTAGCTGAGGAATGGTTGGCAAAGTACCCCACTGGGTACCGGGAGTCACGGATCACCGGGCCCACCAATCCCTTAAAGTGCGTCTCCTGTAAGAATGCGATGGAGACCCAGGATGCCCACAGGGAGCGCAGGAGGTGGGATCTACATTCGGGGGCGTTCAAGCCCCTCACATTGTGCGACCAGAGATGGAGCGGAGCAGGCAAGAACCCCCCGGCCCGCCAAGGGGCGGCGAGGCCGGGGCCCCCAGGGCCAGCAGGGGGAGGGGGGGAGCCCCCCAAAGGGACCACGGGGAGGGGCATGAGGGGATGGGGAGAGATCCCAGCGGGACCGGGACAGCAGGGACACAGAGACGACGAGGAGTGCTATGAACCGAGGTCAGGTTCTGCGTTCCCCCGTATAGGGGCCCCACCGGATCGGGGCGAGACAAGCGGGAGCTGGACCCCACAGCAGGGGTATGTGGTAACTTGGTACCTGTAGTCCGGTGTCGAGTGGTGCACCCCTTATCGGCGCTAACCCCTCCCCCCAAACCAGGGCACTAAAGGTACCTGTCACTTGGGGCGCGCACTGGCGCGTCCAGTGCAGTGCGCGTGACTAGTGCACTTGTTACTAAGCTACTGAAATTTTATAACTCAACCAGAGTATAACTGATAGGATAACTAAGAGTTTTGAGTGTGCGCCTCAACGGCCGGGTTGGCTGGTGCTGTTTTGTAATACCATGGTCATATACTCTCTTGGGGACAGTACGGTCCGTGGTGTATGCTTGTAGGTGTGAGTGGAAAGCCCGGGTGGCGGGTGACCCTTCCTCCTGGTGTGAACATTGTTTAACATTGTATTAAATATAACAGACACACACATACACAAAGTAATGTGCAAAGGTTCTAGGCATGCGTTATGTTAGAAAAACATGTACAGGAAGAATGAGTAAAGTAAGAATTAATAGAATATTAACAAATAAATCGAGTAAAGAGAAGAAAAATCTAAATCAAATGAATATTTGGTGAGACCACACTTTGCCTTCAAAACAATCTTCAAGAAATTTTGTAGGCATATAGTCAAGTGCATGAATCAACAATTATACGAAACAAGTGCTAATGAACATTAATTAATTAATGAACATTAATTTAATATGTAGGATGATACAAAACCATTAAGTGAAACAGAAACAGTTGTGTAGGAGGACCTTGCCAACAAGATGAGGTTGCTGAAAACCGTTTAATGAAGTCATCCACAATGTCAAGACTGAGCACAGCAACAAGACACAAGGAATTTATACAGCATCAGCTAAGTTTGTTCAAGACAGAAATTTCAAAGCAGACAGTGGTTTCCAGATGTGCTGTCCAAGCAGGAAATGCCGCCAATGGATGGGCCGGCCCTGAGTCCAAGCACAGTCTTCTGAAAAAGTAGAAAGAAACGGGCAAAACTGAAGATTGTAGTGCTGCAGATCAAAGACCTATCATGCTTACTACCCTAAACAATCGGAACATGTCTAGTAGTGACATAAGCTCAGGATTGGCAAAAACCAGTGGGATCCTGGAACACCCATCTACTGTCTGGAGAAGTCTGGTCAGAAGTGGTCTTCATGGAAGACTTGCGGCCTAAGAGCCATACCTCTAAAATGGAAACAAGGTTAAGTGGCTCAACTATGCCCCCTCAAACACAGGAACTGGGTTATAGAAAAGTGGCTACAAGTGTTCTAAACAGATTAATCAAACTGTGAAATATTTAGCTGTAACAGAAGGCTGTTTGCCGAAAGTCTGGTGGATGGTACAAGAAAAAGTCTATGCAGGCAAGCATGGTGGAGGTTTCTTGTACGCTTGGGGTCTGCATTTCTGCAAATGAAGATTTGGCCAGAATTAATAATTGCCTCAATTCTGAGAAGTACAGGCAATATTTAGCCATCATGCAATAACATTAGGGAAGCAAATGTTTGGCCATACATTTTGCAGCATGACAACAACCTCAAACACACACCAGTCATTATGCTTTAGACCTAAACTCTTAAAATGTATGATAAACTCACATTTAAAATTATACGCACTATATTTGAAAGCAAAAAAAACCTCCAATCCCAGAGAGCTTTGAGACACTTCCGCCATACTGTTAGCCATTTAGCTAAGGAGGGGAGATGAAACCCAGTCAGGCAAGGTAAGCACATCAGACAGCAGCACTCAAAAAAAGAAATAACAGGGAGGTACTTAATGGACTGTGACCACATAGATTAAAATGAATTCATTAGAAAGTAAATGTTTTGGTTTTCATCTTATGTAATCATGGACCATGGGAATTAATTACTTACAGGATAAGGACCTACTAACACATGCACAAAAACAAACCACTTAATGTGTGTAGGAGACTGCCCCCCCTAGAAGTTTCCTGACAAATTAAGCATCAGATGCAAACGTATTTGGCAAAATTGTGCACAAGGACATCTAAACATGTACTCTAAATCTGGTCATTGAAAGCATCATGATGGAAGGCCCAGAAGGTTGTCACTGATCAATTGTAGGCTTTCACTCTAGAAGAATGAATGGCAGACCTGTCAGGCACTTGCTTATTTGCTAAGGATTAAACCTGCTAAATTAAAGACTTAAAGGACCACTCTAGTGCCAGGAAAGCATACTCGTTTTCCTGGCACTAGAGTGCCCTGAGGGTGCCCCCACCCTCAGGGACCCCCTCCCGCCCGGCTCTGGAAAGGGGAAAAGGGGTAAAACTTACCTTTTTCCAGCGCTGGGCGGGGAGCTCTCCTCCTCCTCTCCGCCTCCGTTCCTCCCCGTCGGCTGAATGCGCACGCGCGGCAAGAGCTGCGCGCGCATTCAGCCGGTCACATAGGAAAGCATTCATAATGCTTTCCTATGGACGCTTGCGTGCTCTCACTGTGATTTTCACAGTGAGAATCACGCAAGCGCCTCTAGCGGCTGTCAATGAGACAGCCACTAGAGGAAATAGGGGAAGGCTTAACTAATTGATAAACATAGCAGTTTCTCTGAAACTGCTATGTTTATAAAACAATTAGTTAACCCTAGCTGGACCTGGCACCCAGACCACTTCATTAAGCTGAAGTGGTCTGGGTGCCTAGAGTGGTCCTTTAAGCCAGAAGATCAAGGTAACAGCTGAAGCATTGAGCTTCACTAGGTCAGTGTACAAACAAAATCTACTGCTTGAAGGACTTCACAGCCTCTTCATATATAAATTATTAATCCGGGCTTCATGGAGTAAGTGAGAACTAAAATATAGGAGATATGCAAGACTAAGAATGGGTAAGTGTAAAAGAGAGCGAAATTCTATTTTTCTAGCTCAGTGGTTCCCAAACTTTTTAGGTTCAAGACGTCCTTAATATTTCTCCAAGGCACCCCAAGTCAAAATTTCTAGGTTGTATATCTGTACAGCACTGCAGTATTTACTGGAGCTATTGTCTAATGTACAGTGTCAGTGTTTAATGGGTTGCTTGAATATAGTTTTAGTGTTTTAATACAGGGATATGTTTGTATGTAATGTTCACTTTTAAATGCGGATCTACATTTGTATGGAGTATTTGTGTTTGAGTGAAGGTGTGTTTGTATATATTTTTTTGAGTTTGAATGCAGGGGTGTATTTGTATGTAATAGTTGTGTTAGATTGCAGGAGTGTGTTTGTATGTTGTGCTGGTGTTTGCCTGCTTGAATACACTACCACATACATAGATACTTACACAGATAAACATGCACATTAACACACAGATACATATAAATATACAGACACACAAATTCATATAGACACCGACACAGACACACACTTCAGGAAGTGTTCCGGAGGATTGGAGGAAGGCAGATGTGGTTCCTATATTCAAAAAGGGTTCAAAATACTTGCCTGGAAATTATAGACCTGTGAGCTTAACTTCTGTGGCTGGTAAAATATTTGAAAGGTTATTAAGGGATAATATTCAAGAATTCCTTGAGAAGAACATGGTTATCAGAAAAAATCAGCATGGTTTTATGAAGCACAGGTCGTGTCAAACTAACTTGATTGCATTCTACGAAGAAGTAAGTAAAAGTATAGATCAGGGTGTTGCAGTGGATGTGATCTATTTGGATTTTGCCAAGGCATTTGATACAGTTCCACGTAGAAGATTAGTGTTCAAACTCAAGGAAATCGGTCTAGATGAAAATGCTTGTTCTTGGCTAGAACATTGGCTTAAAAACAGAGTACAAAGAGTTGTCGTTAATGGTAAATTTTCAAGCTGGACAGAGGTGGCAAGTGGTGTCCCTCAGGGGTCTGTTCTGGGACCCCTTCTATTTAACATGTTTATAAATGATCTTGAAGACAGCATTGAAAGGCATGTTTCAGTGTTTGACACAAAACTTTGTGAAATAATACAATGTGAGCAAGATATTACTTTGCTGCAGAGGGATTTAGATAGACTGGAGGACTGGGCACTCAAATGGCAGATGAAATTTAATGTTGAAAAATGCAAAGTTATGCACTTCGGCATAAAGAATACACAAGCAACATATACCCTTAATGGAAGCTAATTAGGGATAACAACACACGAAAAGGACTTGGGAATTGTTATAGACAACAAACTATGCAACAATGTGCAATGTCAATCAGCAGTGGCCAAGGCCAGTAGGGTATTGTCATGCATGAAAAAGGGCATTCATTCTCGGGACGAGAATATAATTTTGCCTCTTTATAAATCACTGGTAAGACCACACATTGAATATGCTGTGCAATTTTGGGCACCTGTTCTAAAGAAGGATATTATGGCACTAGAAAAAGTGCAGAGGCGGGCTACAAAATTAATAAAAGGAATGGAACATATCAGCTATGAAGAAAGGTTAATAAATGTAAACCTATTTAGTTTAGAAAAACGTCGCCTGAGAGGGGATATGACAACATTATACAAATATATTCGGGGCCAATACAAACCATTGTGTGGAAATCTATTCACAAACCGGACTTTACATAGGACACGAGGCAATGCGTTTAGACTGGAAGAAAGAAGATTTCGTCTAAGGCAAAGGAAAGGTTTTTAAACTGTAAGAACAATCAGGATGTGGAATTCTCTGCCTGAAGAAGTAGTTTTATCAGAGTCCATACAGATGTTCAAACAGCTACTAGATGCATACTTGCAAAAACAGAATATTCAAGGATATAATCTTTCAATGTAGGGTAATAACATATTGATCCAAGGATAAATCTAACTGCCATTCTGGGGTCAAGAAGGAATTTTTTTCCTAGCTTGTTGCAAAATTGTGCTTCAAACTGGGTTTTTTGCCTTCTTTTGGATCAACAGCAAAAAACAAATGTGAGGAAGGCTGAACTTGATGGACGCAAGTCTCTTTTCAGCTATGTAACTATGTAACACACTCATACACCAACATATACACACACAAACATTGATACATGCACACAAGACACGCAGATGGACACACCAAGACACGCAGATGGACACACCAAGACACGCAGATGGACACACCATGACACGCAGATGGACACACCATGACACGCAGATGGACACACCATGACACGCAGATGGACACACCATGACACGCAGATGGACACACCATGACACGCAGATGGACACACCATGACACGCAGATGGACACACCATGACACGCAGATGGACACACCATGACACGCAGATGGACACACCATGACACGCAGATGGACACACCATGACACGCAGATGGACACACCATGACACGCAGATGGACACACCATGACACGCAGATGGACACACCATGACACGCAGATGGACACACCATGACACGCAGATGGACACACCATGACACGCAGATGGACACACCATGACACGCAGATGGACACACCATGACACGCAGATGGACACACCATGACACGCAGATGGACACACCATGACACGCAGATGGACACACCATGACACGCAGATGGACACACCATGACACGCAGATGGACACACCATGACACGCAGATGGACACACCATGACACGCAGATGGACACACCATGACACGCAGATGGACACACCATGACACGCAGATGGACACCCTGACACGCAGATGGACATCCTGACACGCAGATGGACATCCTGACACGCAGATGGACATCCTGACACGCAGATGGACATCCTGACACGCAGATGGACATCCTGACACGCAGATGTGTGCGCACACACTGACACACTCTCTCACACACACACACACGTGACATTGTTTTATATCTCCAGCGACCCTCCTTTTAGCTTACCTTGTAATGTGTCCAGGAGGGTGGCTTGGTTTTAAAAGGATGAGTGGGAGAAGGAAGAGGCAAGGTTCATATGTTTAAACATTCAGAGTGGGAAGAAAAGGATGCCTACAATATATTCTTTGCAATTGTTAGGTCTGGTGTGTGGGAGATATGTAATCCACAAAGTGAAGCAATAGTATGACAAATAGAAGGAATCTGTGTCAGAAGAGTGGGAATTCTTGGATAAGAAAGATTTCATTGTTATGAAGCTCAGGCTGCACAAGAAAGACTGAGGTCAAAAAAGAAGAATTACAGGTGTAGGGGATACATATTGAGGAATGGGAAAAACAACAAACCTTTAGTAAGCTTAAAGGTATAAGGGAATGAGAGAATTAACAGATTATAAAGAAGGTCACAACACTATGAATATAATTGAACAAAACAAATGAGTAGAAATAAGATAAATAATATCACCAATTATAAAAGTAAGTAATGTAAAAAGAAAAAAGTGACACATTGACACAACTATAGAAAAGTGTCTAAAGTTATGCATTGTAAGGGCAATAGAGGAGACAGTTATGAAATATTAGAACAAAATAGAGGTATGGTAGAATTGGAATGATACATGGAGCAAAATTACGAGATGGCCCCCTAGAAAAGTAATTTAAGCTATTTTGTTATCAATTTAATAAAGCAGGAATGTAGAGGACACATTTTAGTAAGAGAGTCATGTGAGATAATTTAATAAAGATAGATAAAAAGAAAATTACCTACTAGTAGTGTTAAAGGGACACTCCAGGCAGCTAAATAAGTTAAGCTTAAATTAAAGCTAATAAGCTGAAATACCTCTGGTTAGTTTCCTTTCTTTCAATTCTGCGTAGTTTTCCAGCAGTGCAGTAAAATGTTTTTCTGTTTTCAGCAGTGTAACCTAGCCTCGTTAGCCACCTCCCTCTCAAATGTAAACATGTTCATGATTCACAGTCTCTAAAAGAAGCATACCTTTAGCAGCCAATGAAAATAGAGGCATGTCTTATCTAGTGTAAGGACTAGACTGAACTGCAGATACAGGGCTACAGCCCATATGTGCTCCTCTCCCTCCCTGTAATGCAAGTAATACATTCTCATCCGGCCCCTGCCAGCCAACCTCCCTATCCAGTGTTAACCACTTCTCGGCCAGTCCCTGTCAGATAACCTCACTACCCACTGTAGTTATAGATCGATGTTTAGAAAGAGTTACAGAGAGATGGATAGATCACACAAAGCTCTATAGTTATGTATGAGTTTGTCTCTTTACATTTATTTATAATAAACATATGACATTATATGATACGTAATGTGGTGAAGCATAGCCGATCCTGGGCGGGTGCACAGGGCCCAGGCGCTCTGAGTAGAGGCATATTGCGGTGTTAGGCTCCCCCCCTCTCACTAAGGCCCACCCTTAATTTTAAGCCCCGCCTCTTGCCCCTACAGAGCTCCTGGAAGGCTGGCTGGGCTGGAAGGTGAGTAGGGAGGGAGGTGGGCTACATAAGGGCACGGGAGGGAAGGGGGCTAACAGGGCATAGAAAGAAGAAGGGCCAAAAGAAGAGCACAGGAGGGGAGGAGGTTACAGGAGGGAAGAGGGGCTAAAGAGGTCACAGAAGGGAAAGGGGCTAAACAGTACAGGAGGGGAGCAGGGCTACATAAGGGGACAGGAGGGGAGAGAGGCTAAAGAGTGCGAACAGAGGGGAGGGACAAAAGAGAGCACAGAAGGGGAGGCTACATAAGCGAATAGGAGGAGGGGACGGCCAAAGAGTGCAGAGGAAGGGATGGCTAGAGAGGGCAGAGGAGGGGAGGGGCTAAGAAGGGCAGAGGATGGGAGGGGCCAAAGAGTGCAGAGGAGGCAGGTGGCTAAAAAGGGCACAGGAAGGGGAGGGGCTAAAGAGGGCACAGGAAGGGGAGGGGCAAAAGACAGCACAGGAGGGGAGGGGGCTAAAAAGGGCACAGGTGGGAAGGGGGGCTACATAAGGGCACAGGAGGGGAGAAGTGCTACATAAGGGGACAGGAGGGGCTTAAGAGGGCACAGAAGAGGAAGGGGTTAGACAGGGCACAGGAGGGGGTTAAATAAGCAGATAGAAGGGGAGACAGGCTAAAGAGGGCAAAGGGAGGGGAGGGGCAAAAGAGATGGCCTTGTATCTGCACAAATTGGTGGAGTAGGGGCATAAATACGGAGGATTTATATTCTATGACTATTATAGAGCTTTCTGTCCTAAAGCAGCAGCAGCATTGGTACAGTTCAACGTTCATTCGGACTGGATCCAGGTAGACACCAAACTTTTCTTCCGCCACTTTGCAGGCCTCAAGCCTCAGTCATGCGCTATTTGAGGTCAACAATTTAGTCGACTCTCCTACCACGAGTTAGGCTCTCTCTGGAAGCTCCAATTTTGAACATGAGCTGAAAGATAAGTTAGGAAGACCGAAAGTGTTCCTGGGAAAGGTGAAGATCTGCAATAATTTCAATGCGGGCAGTTGTGGCTCTAGTGCTTGTCGATTGTTACACATCTGCTCCTTGTGCTCCAATGTGCCCACATTGGTTGTTCCCCAGACAATGCCTAATAGAGATTTACACTGATAATTTGCAGTCTGCTTTGCTTGAACCTCACACGGTAGATATGCTCATTCAGCAGGAGATTTGCCAGGGTTTCGTGATAGGCTCTTCCTCCGTCCCCCCTTTTGCAAACTGGTGTACTAATCCTATCGGTATCACTATGAGCAAGTTCACGAATGTGTAAAAAAAAAATAAGTTGATAATAGACCTCTCTGCTCCACATTCTTCTGCTATTCCTAGCATTAACGCCCTAATTCCTTCACAAGAATTTGCTCTCCATTATGCCTGAAGGTGGGTAAAGCAGGATGGCTCAGTAGAATAGACTTAAAAAATGCATTTAAGCTGCTACCCATCATTTCATTATTGTGGCATCTGCACGGCATAACATGGAGAGAGAATTATGACTTCACTACCAGATTAACTTTTGAGGCTAAAAGCAGCCCAATGTTATTTGAGGTCTTCACGGATTTGCAGTGTTGGCATCTCTTCAACGTTGTCAAGTGTCCTGTAGGGATTCATTACCTTGTTTTGATGACGAGATCAATGTTCCACAAAACCTCAACAGCGCCCAAAAGCTGTTTTTGTGTCTAGGTCTTCCACTGTTGGAAGACAAGACTGCTGGTCCCACCACCTGTTTGGTTTTCCTAGGTATTTAATTGGATTAAGTTTTACTGCAAGCCAGCAATTCTGTGGGCAAGCTCCTAAGAATTAGGGATGACTTGAAAAAATTCTTAAGTCTGGGAGCTTGTTCACATAGGAATTTACAATCCTTATTAGGCACTTTGCAATGAGGATTAACACACAGGGTCGTTCCTTTATTTCCAGGCTGCTATACCTTCTGTCTGGTATCCCAGACGATAGCTTGATCTCCCTCTATCAAAATGCCAAAGCCGATCTGCTTATGTGGCATCAGTTTTTGGATAATTGTAATGGAAGGTTTATGTTTGTTCCCCCATTGTCTGATTTCCCGGTCATCGGGACCGCTGCAGCTGCTCAAATGGGCTTTGCAGCCATTTATGGTGATGGGTGGTTTAGAGATTCTTGGCATGCGGAGGCCACTAACCTACCTTCCTTTCGGGAGACCTCTGCTCTCTTTCAAGACTATCCCATTGTGGCAGCCCTATTGACTTGGGGAACTTTATGGCGAGGTGAGTCGGTTAAATAAGTTTTAGGTAACTTGTCAGTCTGTGATGTAATTAACAAGGGTTGTAGGGGGGCTCCCTGTACCCCGGCTGGGTACCTCCGCCAAGGATTGCTTCCTAGCTGGAACCAGGCAAAACTGCCACTCTTTGCTGTGACTTGACTGGGGTCCTCCTGGAGCACGATAGCGGAATAGCTATTACCTTCTAGCGACTGGACGACACACTGTCCCTGGAGCTTTAGACCTTACAAGGACTTTCCCCGCCAAATTATTATTATTTTTATGTATTTATATAGCGCATTCAAATTCCGCAGCACTTTACAATGGGTGGACGAACAGACATGTAGTTGTAACCAGACAAGTTGGACACACAGGAACAGCGGGGTTGAGGGCCCTGCTCAATGAGCTTACATGCTAGATGGAGTGGGGTAAAATGACACAAAAAGGTAAGGATAGTATTAGACTAGTGACAGTTGCAGAAGAGGAATCAGTCAGGAGCTATTATCCTCCGTGAGTTGGAACAAGGTGCTGAGCAGTGATTATAGCCCTTCTCCTCCCAGTGAGCCAACTCAGCCTTTTATGCACAGACCCCAGCAGGAGGTTTCCATGGTATTCAGCACAAGCCCCTCCCAGGAATCTCTGGGCCTGGGAGATAATTGTGTTAAAGACCTGTAAGCTAATTATCTTCCAGAAACAGAGAGCCAAACACAAAAATGTTTGCCCATCAACTTTCGGGAGCCCATCAACTTTTTGCCCATCAACTTTTGGGAGCTCCTGCGGCAGCAATACGGGGTGCTTCACCTGGCTTTCAGGTAGAGTTTGTTCCCCTTCGTCTCAGGCACCCTCCCTCCAAAAAGTGCACTTCTGGCGGATTTCAAAGTGGTTCAAAATTGCGAACCAAGTTGTCTGGGAACCGCACAGTCACCTCATGCCGAAAACAGTTCCATAACATTCGCGGCTAAGTCCCACTGAGGTGACCGGGAACCCACAAAGTCCTCATTCTGAAGTGAGTTCCATAGCAGTCGCGGCCAAGTACCGCTGAGGACTATTCGTGGGTTTGGTTCATGCGAACGGCCGCCAGGGACCAAGCGTTTGTTTCCATTCGAATGAACCAGGGGCACCCAATGCAAGCTACTAACGGCGGCTGGGCAGGATAACTCCCAAACTGTGTCCCAGACCTGGACCCTAGTCGGTGGGCAAGAGGCTAGCTTCCACACTCCTCCAGGAATCCGTGGCAAATGTACATGGGAAGGAGCGTTTTTCACAAGGGCCACTCTTCATCACTTACAATTATGAGACTGCTTAGACGTCTAACTTGGCTGGCAGCTACCAGACCATTCTATCTGGTATGTGTTCATAAACCAAGATGTGAAATCTAGCCGCTAACGCACTATCCCGCTCTCATTTTCATATTTTCTTCAATCTGCACCTGACAGACCTTTGCAGAGCCCCAGCCTTCTCAGATCCGATACTGGATTAGGACGCATAGCGGCTTGCACAAGCTGCAGTATCCACGAATACACAGAAGATATACAATGGGGCTATGACATTGTTTTCACAATTTGTTACCAGGTATCGGATTCCCGTTTCTTTTTCACACAAAGGTGACTTTTACTGCCTTTTGCCACCTTTCCATTAAACTATCTTATAACTCCATAAAATTCTACTTGGCAGGCATACAACATACTACTTTAACAGTTTATCCCAATAATCCATTCATGTCCACATATCCTATTAAAAATGTACTGAAAAATATACAATATGTAGGTGTTACTTTTACACCCAAACTCCCTTTCTGACACTTTGGAAAGCAACCCTTTCGAAACACACAAATCATGTAATTAAAGAAACAATCTATATAGCCTTTTACGGCTTCTTACACCCCCGAGAGTTTAACTTTGGTCCGACGAATATTGATGTCCGAAATTTGTTGATCTTATTAAAACAGGCGATTATTATAACATAATTCTAAAACACAATAAAACCAAACAGGTCCATCAATTGAAATTCCTCTATACCCCACCGGAAATAAATGGTGCAGTATTGGATAACTATCGAGAGACATTCAACACATTCTAACAATACTCCCTTGTTATCTCTCTACAGGCATGTAACGGAACTCCCTGTGCTCCGACCGAGTACCTTCCGTTGATGGACGCTTCCTAGCCTGCGCCGAGGATCACAACCACCACACTGGACACCACAACCGCCGTAGATTAACTGGAGTCTCGCCGTCTTCTGTCCACCCTGGATCAGCTTCTGTCCTCCAGGACCGTGTGGGGAAGACCTCTCCTCCAGGAGAGCGTATCGGGTGATTAAAACTCAGGGGAGTATGCAGAGCATAGCAATCCCCAGTAGGAGTATAGCTGTCCCCTCCAATCACGAGACAAGACTACATATGTTGAGGGTTAAGAAGAACTGTTTTAATGGCAGCAAAGGGCTTTCTTTTATGCAAGTTGTTACACACAGTTCCCACCCACATGGTCTTGTGGAACAGCCAATCAAACACAATACAATACAGTCAGACACCCCCAGTCATTACAGCAAAATCCTCCCCTCTGCCTGTGATATAATTACTGAACACAATGGGCCAACGTAATTATCACATCAGGAAAATACACAGTTTTACACAATATTCATAACTTTAAAAGTATACATCACATTCACTCCAAATACAAACATATGTCAAAATCATACAAATTGGTCCAGTGGTTCAAATGATAGATGGACGTCCTATTTGACCGACTGCAAGCATGGCTTGGGTGTGGCAAGCCAAATAACTCCAGCAATACAGAAAATCTCTCTATTCACAACAACAGCAAAAATACATACCATATATACTAGAGTATAAGCCGACCCGAATATAAGCCGAGGCCCCTAATTTTTCCCAAAAAAACTGGGAAAACTTATTGACTCGAGTATAAGACTAGGGTAGGAAATGCAGCAGCTACTGGCAAATGTCTTAATAAAATTAGATCCTAAAAAAAATTACATTAATTGAATATTTATTTGCAGTGTGTTTGTATGAGTGCAGTGTGTGTGTGTATGAGTGCAGTGTGTGTGTGTATGAGTGCAGTGTGTGTGTGTATGAGTGCAGTGTGTGTGTATGAGTGCAGTGTGTGTGTATGAGTGCAGTGTGTGTTTGTGTATGTGTTGCAGAGCCTTGGTGGGGGGTGGGCATTTTTATTATTATTTTTTTAATTATTCATATTTTTGTTATATTATTTTTTATTTTATTATTATTTTATTTTATTTTTTTCGTCCCCCCTCCCTGCTTGATACATGGCAGGGAGGGGGGCTCTCACTCCCTGGTGGTCCAGTGATATTGGCAGTTCAGTGGAGGGGGCTGGCAGGAAGCACTTACCTCTCCTGTAGCTCCTGTCAGCTCCCTCCTCCTCCGCGCCGGTCTGGTCAGCTCCTCTGTCAGCTCACACTGTAAGTCTCGCGAGAGCCGCACTATGACCCCGCGGCTCTCGCAAGACTTACACTGGGAGCTGACAGAGGTGCTGAACAGACCGGCGCGGAGGAGAAGGGAGCTGACAGGAGCTGCAGGAGAGGTAAGTAAACCCTCTCTGCAGCCCCCACAGCTCCCTGTTTGACTCGAGTATAAGTCGAGTTGGGGTTTTTCAGCACAAAAAACATTTTTTTGTGCTGAAAAACTCTGCTTATACTCGAGTATATACGGTAATGCCTATCATACTGAACAGAACCCCCACATTCAACCTATCCCCAGATAGCTTGGATCTGCTCAATATATCCAAACAGCGCTCAGACCCCACGAACAGAACAAAATCGCCATGGGGTTAAAGTTTAGCAAGGGCTGATGAGAGATTCAGGAGGGACAAAGCAGCCAATTTACACTGGTCTGGCAGTGTCCCTGAGACAACGCTCTGCTGGAGAACAATAGTAACAATAGTAAAAAGGGGGAGGGGCAGAGACACATTTTCTCATGGAATTAAAGGGACAGAAAAAGTGTGTTCAAATCCAAGATGCCTAAATACTGTTTTTAAAGCGCACAATCTCCCAGGGGCCATAGTCCCAAGGCAAGAGGCTGGCAAGGAGGCCTCTCCAGGACCAAGTGGCGAAGGGACATCCTCTAACAGCAGCCACATTTATGTTGTATGTTGTACTGAATCTTTTGCCCTCTTTATTTACAGGCCTACCTGTATGTTTGTTTTGGCACACCACAACTGACTTAGCTTTATTCTCGCTCGGCCTTTGTCCCTGACTTACAAAAAAAAAAAGTAAAAGATGGCGCTACTATAATGTTCAAAAAACAACTTCAATAGATGTAATAAAATATTGTGCAAACAAAAAAGCAGCACCTGAAGTGCAATAGCCCATATACTTATCATCTAAACACCAAAAAAGTAAATAAACGTGCACTGTGTCTTTAAGACTATAAAAATTTTAAATAGCATAATCCTAATGATATAATATATAAAGTGCACATAAATATATAAAGTGTCTTTGTGCAACACTTAATAAATCTTCAATACTGTGCAAAACATTTGCCAAAGTGCATATAGTGAAAATAAAGCACTTACAATAATATGTGGCTTAGAATTGTAGCCAGCTTTGTATCATCCAGTTGAACGGATTATGGAGTTTGTAAGGGAGCTTTCTATGTTATTAGATGAGGCAAGGTTTATCCTATGGCTCCAAGAGGGTAACACTTGAAATAATATGGAAACTCCCTTACAAACTCCATAATCAGTTCAACTCGATGATACAAAGCGGACTACAATTCTAAGCAACATATAAAGCATGTACGTGCTTTATTTTCACATTTACTTGCTCTTTGTCCCCGACTACAAATATATACACAAACATTTTGTACTTGTCTCATTTAATTTAATTATGTATGTATGTATGTATGTATATTTTTGCCTCATTCCATTTTAAACATGGATTCCTTTTAATCTGTGTTTGCTGAATACAACAGCTTGAAACACAATATAGGAAAATATGCAAAACCAGTGAACCACTCATGGACAGCTGTTTCGTTGTTAATGCAACTCGTCAGCATGAGGTTGGTTACTGGTTTGCTTATTGAGGCTTGGTAGTGCTTGGGAAGCAAAATCCAAATAGGTTATGGTGGGGAAAAATTGTGATTGAAAACCCCTTCCACCTGAAGTCTGTGGATAATTAATACAATGTTAAACAAAAATCTGCACACCAGTCAAGCCATAAGACTTGCTTTTCCCACAGAAATACCATAACTGCAGCAATGTTACAACCGCAAAGGATTCTGGGTGGGCATATGCAAATGAGTTTAACAAAGAATCACATTTTTGCCTCATTCCATTTTAAACATGGATTCCTTTTAATCTGTGTGTGCTGTATACAACAGCTTGAAACACAATATAGGAAAAGATGCAAAACCAGTGAACTGCTGGACAGCTGTTTCGTTGTTAATGCAACTCGTCAGCATGAGGTTGGTTACTGGTTTGCTCAGTCAGCCGCCAGCCCGCCTCCCCCTCTCTCTCGAACTAATTTGCATATGCCCCCCCAGAAGCCTTTGCGGTTGTAACATCGCTGCAGTTATGGGATTTGTGGGAAAAGCAAGTCTTATGGCTTGACTGGTGTGCAGATTTTTGTTTAACATTGTATTATATATATATATACATACATATACACACACACAAACCTGTCATCTATATACACATCTCTCCCTCTCTCTATATCAATTGTGTTATATCTATATCTATTGTGTTACACATACACATTGCTCTCTAGTAATATTGGCTCCCTTGGTAATACGAGCAAGGAAGGCTGTGAAAAGGTGTGTAACATTTTAATTTTTTTTGTTCTAAAAAAACCTGCTCTCATGGATATCAAACAATTGCAAACACAACACAGGTTTATTAAATAATTGTAAAACATATGTGGCGCAATTATTGGCACCCCTATTAATTAATTTGAGAAAAATATTTATGAAGTATATTCCAATTGATATTTTAATTTTTTTTAGTACACTTGGGTGATTAGGAGCAGGACATTGTTCAACTATTACTTCCTGTTTCACAGGGGTATAAATATGAGGTAACATGGGTCAAATTTCATTAGTAATTCATTACAATGATTAAGACCAATAAATATAGCTTTGATGTGCAGCAAAAAGTTTTGGGCTTCACAAATTAGGAAGTGGCTAAAGGAAAATGACAAATGCATTAAAAATGCACATTTCCACAATCAGGGCAATTAATAGGTTCCAGTCAACTGGAAATGTTACGAATCAACCTGGAAGAGGATGTGTGTTTATATTGTCTCAACACACACTGAAGAGGATGTTTTGAGTGGTCAAAATATCTTCAAGGATCACAGATGGAGAAATGCAGAAGTTAGTTGCGTCCTGGAGTCAGAAAGTCTCCAAAAACTAAAATCCGAAGTCACCTACATCACCACAAGTCGTTTAAAAGGGTTTTAAGAAATAAGCCTCTACTTTCTTCCAATAACAAACTCAAGCATCTTCAGTTTGCCAGACACTACAGGAACTTAATGGGATTGGGTTCCGTGGTCAAACGAAACCAAAATAATAGAGCCTTCTGGCAATATAAACCAGAGGTGGGGTTGGCACACACAGAGAAGTAGTCATATGGAAAAGTATTTCATGCCCTTGTGTAAATATGGTGGTGTTTTTTTTTTTTTGGGGGGGGGGGGGGGGGGGGATATTTAGTTAGGATGCATGACATCATGGACTATCAAATATAAACAGATATTAAATGAATACCTGACTACATCTGCCAGAAAGCTTAAAATGGGCAATGGTTGGAACTTCCAGCAGGACAATTATCCAAAACATACACAAACCAAGACAAAGGTTAACTGACCACACAATCAAGATTCTGCCATGGCCACACCAGTCTCCTCACTTGAACCCCCATAAATAAAGCCAACCAATAATTAACTTGAAATTTAAAGGATCAGAAAAGATTATGTATGGAGAAATTGTCTCAGATCCCTTGTCATGAGTTATAAGAGAAGACTCAGATCTGTTATCTTGGCAAGGGGAGGTAACACAAAGTATTAAAAGTGCTAATAATTGTGCCACACATATAGTTAATTATTTATTTTAAACATGTGTTGTGTTTGCAATTGCTTGATGCCCAGCAGTGCAGAGATTTTCTTTTTCTTTTTTAAACAAAAGGTTAAACAAAGAAAATGATGCACAGCCTTCACTGTTTAAATTTAATAATAATATTTTCTAAGGGTGCCAATATTAGTGGAGGGCACTGTACATAAGGGCTCAACAAATCCCAGCCACCAGGTCGCCTGGGATTTGTGAGCCCGATTAGCAACCGAGGTAACCAGCTGCCTGTAATGGGTGGCAGACAAGCGACTCATGGAGAGCATGAAGAGCTGAGGGAAGGAGAGAGTGAGGCGGACTGGCGGCTGACTGAGTGCGGAGACGGCAAGGGAGCTGTATTCTTCCTGCACTGCTCCCATGTGCGCCCAACAGTGAGCGTGGGCTGAGGAGGTAGATTATTAGCTCCAAAAAGTAAAGAGGCTGGGTGGGCAAATTTAAAGGATAACTATAGTCACCTAAATTACTTTAGATAAATAAAGCAGTTTTAGTGTATAGATCATTCCCCTGCAATTTCACTGCTCAATTCACTGTCATTTAGGAGTTAAATCACTTTGTTTCTGTTTATGCAGCCCTAGCCACACCTCCCCTGGCTATGATTGACAGAGCCTGCATGAAAAAAAAAAATGGTTTCACTTTCAAACACATGTAATTTACCTTAAATAATTGTATCTCAATCTCTAAATTGAACTTTAATCACATACAGGAGGCTCTTGCAGGGTCTAGCAAGCTATTAACATAGCAGGGGATAAGAAAATCTTAATTAAACAGAACTTGCAATAAAGAAAGCCTAAATAGGGCTCTCTTTACAGGAAGTGTTTATGGAAGGCTATGCAAGTCACATGCAGGGA
The DNA here is from genome assembly GCF_036172605.1 of Pelobates fuscus. NCBI lineage: Eukaryota > Metazoa > Chordata > Amphibia > Anura > Pelobatidae > Pelobates > Pelobates fuscus. The sequence continues at coordinate 119,361,704 of NC_086325.1, forward strand.
GGTGTGACTAGGGTTCATAAACAAAGGGATTTAACTCCAAAATGGCAGAGGATTGAGCAGTGAGGCTGCAGAGGCATGTTCTATACACCAAAACTGCTTCATTAAGCTAAAGTTGTTCAGGTGACTATAGTGTCCCTTTAAATAAAATATAACTTGTCTGTGTATGTGAAAATGTGTGTGTATCAGTGAGTGTGTCTGTTTAGGTGAGCTGCTACACCCTCCAATCACATGGGAAAGGTGTTTTTTTACTCTCCTTTTTCCCCATGTTGCGGCTGGCCCCACTTCCATGTTTTAATCTTGACGATCTCAGCCAATCAAATGCTTCCACTTATAGAAGAGCATTGAAAGACTAATGTGCATGTGCGGCAAAATGCTACACTGTGCCAATCAACTCCTCAGAGATGCATTGAATCAAGCATGGAGACACTGAATGTAGGTGCTGCACATTATGCAGCACTTACCCAGGCAGCGCCTCCACAGGCCGTTTGGGAGACTATCACTAGAGGCATCAATGTAAACAAACGAACACATCCGCATGTGTACAAAATGGTGCAGATATACGGCACGTGTTAGAATACAATCATAGGAGGTACCCCAATCGGTATTGCATTACTCCGCAAATCATACATTGAGTGACTGCAACCAGGGGAATTGTGAATATATTGTTGTACCACACAGCATATAAATATAGGGGGAACTTATGCTATAACATAGCATTGCAAGTATCAGGGAAATAAGAAGGAAGGAAGGAAGAAAAGTATAATGAGAAATTCTGGAAAGGAATATGGGGTTGTGAGATAGAATCTTGCTCACCGTTTGCTTGTAGGTATAAGTATCCGCGAGTAGGTCAATCGAAACAGCTAAAACAAGTTCAGACAATTTCAAACTTGAAACTTGAGGGGGACATAGAGTACCTCAGTAGGGAGGGAGGCCAGGTGTGGATACTTGGGCATCCCTGACAATCAGTCTAAGGGACCTGTCTGATGGCCCACGTGGAGTCCAAGCCAAAAGTTTTGTCCAAAGCCTTCCATGCTTCAGTGAACGCCAGAGTGTCTCTACAAGAGGATAAGGACATGCGTTCATAAGTGTGGTACTGCTGTGTTTTATTTCGTAGTTGGAAAAGGGAAGGGGACCTTGGTAGATTTCCAGTTGGAGACAAAGAGGCTACGAGCTGCAAGTATGATTAAGGCGGTCACCCGTTTCTGTGGACCAGTTAGAGTGAATAGAAGCAAGAGAAGTATGTCACGGCTCCCGGTGATTTTGCCGGCATGGTTGCACATAACCACGCCGACAGAAACAATTCATACTTACCTTGCTCGCGGCAGACCATTGCCCGATCTCCCTCCGGTCCCCAGCAGGTGCGACGCTCTTAGGAGTGCCGACCGCTGCGGTTTGGGTTTTTGTAGTAAACTTAACTTTGCCCACAACAAAGATGGCGCCATCGAGCGTGCGACGGCACGTCATAGATGCGCACGCACGTTTTGGGGTCAGAGGTTGGAGAGCCAATTACAGCCGAAGGAGGGTTATCAAAACCCAAATTACCGGTCAGTGCCCTGTCGTGGTTTCCCTTTGATGGCTATCCGAGAGTATGTTCCTGATCGTGTATATCTGATTTTTTTACTTTGGCTTCGTTCTGACTTCACTCATTTCTGGTACCCTCGACTTTTGGCTTTTCCTTATCGCTGTGTCCCTGACCTCAGCAAGTTTTTTGACTATTCTTTGGTCCTTTAAGTCCGGCCATTCTAAGGTCTGGTTAGACGTCATCCTTAGTCCTAGGTGTGATACAACTCTGCGTGCTGGATCAACAATAATCCTGACAAAGTAAACAAGAGTGAACCGTCATGGGGAAATTAATGATAACAATTGTGTTCAGTAGATATCGAACATTATCCCAGAGTGGGTGTATCACACTACAGATCCACCAGATGTGGAACAGGGACCCCTCCTGCGAGGCACACTTCCAACAACAGGGCGGCACTCCTGGGAATAAATTGTGCAACCTAACTGGGGTCATGTACCACCTATAAAAAGGAAATTTCTGTGCGCCTCTAAGTGTGAGTAACATTTTGTCCATTTTGATATGCCGTTAAGTGCAGTTAGCCAATCAGTGTCTGAGAGTGGTTTAACATAGGGATGTCTTTGGTTACGCAGGAGCAGACCAACAACGATCTATTAAGAGATAGAAGTTAACAGATAGGAGTGGGTAAAAGATGACTTTTGCAGATATTACACTTTTAAGTTGTAAGTATGAGAATATGGTGTGGTTAAATAGGGACCAGGTGTTCTGCAGGGTTGAAAACGACAGGATACCTAGTTTGTCTGTTAGGTGGCTTATCTGGGGGGCAGTCTGCCAGGGGAATGTCTGGAGACACGGCTCGTAAAGCCAGAAGGAGGGATTTGGTATGAAATTTCCTCTTGTAGCCCATCGATGAGAGGTGTTTGTTCCAAACATTGATGGTTAGGAGAGTCGTGGGAAGCAGCTCGAGTGGCCCTGCCCTAAAGGGGTTTAGGTGCCCACATGTATTCCACTAGCCGGTTGTTGTGGAATTGAGCTCTCTCCATGTGTACCCATTGTAATGTATCTACTGGTGCGTGTAAAAGTATTCCTGCGGTCAGGATAGTAGCTTTGTAGTACAGCCATAAGTTAGGTAGGCCTACATCACCCAGCTAAGGGGGTCTTTGTAAGAGGGCAAACAGGACACAGGGCTTTTTGCCATTCAAAATGAAGGAGTTACAAATAGATTGTAGTGAAGTGCAGTGTGCTAGGGGGATTGAAAGTGGTAGCATTCTAAAGACAGAGGATGCGAGGGAGCATCATCATTGTATACGCACTCTCCCTAGCCATGAGAGTGTAAGATGTTTAATTTAGAAGTTTCCCCAGTGCACATATTTTGTAAGGGGGTATAATTAAGCATTGTAGTAGTTTGGATGGAGGGAGCAATTTTTACACCCAGGTAGGTAAGCAATGTGGTTTGTTTGGTTCCTTTATATATTCTATTCATAATGATAACAGAAATAACAGCCCTGGCCAAAAGTTTACATACCCTCGAATGGTTGGCCTTGTTACAGAAACACAAGGTGACACACACACGTTAAAATTGCAATTAAAGGTTAATTTCCCACACCTGTGGCTTTTTAAATTGCAATTGGGGTCTTCGTATAAATAGTCGATGAGTTTGGTAGCGCTCATGTGAATGCACTGAGCAGGGTAAATACTGAGCCAAAAACAACTGTCAAAATACCTGCATAACAAGCTAATGGAACTTTATAAAGATGAAAAAGGATATAAAAATATACCTAAAGCCTTAAAAATGCCAGTCAGTACTGTTCAATCACTTAAGAAGTGGAAAATTCAGGGGTCTCTTGATACCAAGCCAAGGTCAGGTAGACCAAGACAGATTTCAACCACAATTGCCAGAAGAATTGTTCGGGATACAAAGAAAAACCCACAGGTAACCTCAGTAGAGATACAGGATGCTCTCGAAAAAGTGTGGTTGTTTCAAGGAGCAAAATACGATGATACTTGACAAAAATGAGCTGCATAGTCGAGTTGCCAGAAAGAAGCCTTTACTGTGCCAATGCCACAGAAAAGATCTCAAGGAAGGTTGAGAAAGCACCAAGGAAGGTGCGAAATGCCGCATCCAGGGCATTCACACCTTTTCTGGGTAGTCTCTCCTCTGGCAGTTGCAGGTAGTACGGCAAATTGATATTTTCCGAACATAATTATTTTTCTCTCTCTTGCTGGGAGATTTCTGTCATCTCAGTGCACTACAACGGTTTGGTGTGATATGCCTGTAGTACCTTTAGCATCTATGAGGGCTGCTGTGACAGTATGACACCATGATTTTTTGATATGCATACTTTATCAATACATGTGCACTCTTCGTATACATAACTTTTCTGTGGATTATTTGGCATTATCTATGTGTGCGGACCTACATGCACCTATTGTGACACAAATGTTTAAACTTAGGAATAGTAATAAATGTTTGATGGAACAACCCTGATTTTCAGTCACTCCTGGTGCAAATTCAAGAATCTCAGCTTAGTTTATCACATTGCAGAGGTTTTCAATTGGATTAAGGTCTGGACTGGCAAAGACATTGTCCTGATTCTGTAATCCTCCATCCATACCTTGATTGAACTGTCTGTGTGGCATGAAACATTATCCAGCTGGCAAAACACAATCCTTCAGAGTTGTGGAACACTATTCAGAGCAAAAGAAAGAAAGTTTTTGTGGCGAAACCAACCTCGCCACTGGGCCCTGGAGAAGCCTGTTGGCTAGCCTCCTACCTGCTGACTATGGCCCCTGGGGTATTTGGGGCATATTGTACTTTATATTGCTGCTACTGGCCCTTTAAAATCATCGATGGACATATTGGGACTTTTGGGATACTGTACCTTTAAGACAGTGGAGCATATTACAGTAATACTGCCTTTGGTCCTTTCATATCATGTATGTATTTATGTATTCAGTTAACCTGGGTTATATGTATGCAGCATTCCACTGATTGTTCGGTAGAATCACTCCATTCAGTATATTGAGTGAAACTACCGAACAACCAGACCACCCAGGAATAAGTGTGCCTCCAATTACCGTTTGCAACAATGTTGCAAACGGGTAATTGGCAATCAGTGTAATGTATGCTTTGTCCTCTGGGTGGCCGCCATTCGGGAAACGAACACGTGGCGGCGGCCATCTTAAACTACCGAACAGCGGTGTTTTGCCGTCAAGTGTCTGGAACTAAAATCGGACACTTGACTAGGCAAACACCGCTGAGACCTCCATACTTCCAGAAATTCGTATAGAAACTACCGAATGACCCGCCGTTCGGTAGAAAGAACCCCACAAACAAGGGAATTCATTCAAACCCTCTCCAGGCTCTATAACACAGGCAATTCGTCTGTTTTCATTCCCTTGTTTGTGACCGACCGCAGGGCCAAAATGCATGGAACTGTTTTCGGATACTTTACCCATGCGGTCGGTCAAATCTTTGGAACCCCATATCTCCCGAACCGTTCATCCGAATGACTTGAATATGTTGTCCCCCTGAATAAGGGCTATCCAGCGATTTAAAGGTGTACCCCCTGTTTTTGGGGTACATCCAGAACTTGGCTGAAAAGGTGTACCGGATAATTGGGTTTAATGTTATCTGAGGGGAGGGGATGTGTGGGCTGAACCATGTATGTGATTGGGTATTTTATGCCTCCCCCTGGGTGTGGACTGTATGTGTATTATTGTAATAAAAGCCAGGCTGGATGAGCCAGTCGAGAGTTCCTGTTTTACCCTCAAAGTGATGTGTCGTCTCATTATTGGGGGGAAGGATTTATTGCATGCTGTTCCAGTTGACTGCTAGGAGTACAAGCCTATTCGTATGGTTCCTATTCAATGGTCTACAGCATTCATATGCTTGGGAGAATTTAAAAGGTTTCTCGGATTCGGTGATTGTGGTGTCTGCCAGAGTGCTTGGAGTCCTCAGGAAGCACTAGGAGCATCCATTAACGGAGGTGCCCAGTCAGGGTGCCAGGCGATCCGTTACATTGGTGGCAGCGGTGGGATGGCGTCCTAGTGCGAGGTAAAGCAGCTCAGAGACACTGTTTGGATTTACAAATTGAGGGCAACGCTAGCAGTCGTGCAGCGCCCCTGGGAGCAGACAAGTATGGAAGGTTCTGGCTCTGGAGATGATTGGCTGGCCGAGGTGAGGCAGCGAGTGGCCGAGTATGGGGATGATATACCCATGGAGACACGCCGGGTGATCTGGAACCAGGTCATGGCTGAGCGAAACACAAGGCTGGACCGAGAATTCCGGTTGGCAAAAGAGAGGAAGTATGCTCAGCAGCAGGAGCGTTACAGCAGCCGAGTAGAGGCTGCATCCGAGGAGGTTAGCCGTCTTTCCCTGAGGCGGCGGGAGGAACCCGAAGTGGGGGTCCTCATAGACTGGTCCTGTGAGGAACCACAACAGGCAGGTAGAGATGGGACCAAGGTCTCTCCACCGGGCCCACCGGGATGCTGGGCAGCCGGCCCAGATCCCCAGCAGCAGCCAGAGTTGCCAGGTGGGGAAGCAGGTGGCCCTTACTCACAAATGTTGAGGGGCCTCACGGATTGGTCCTGGGAAGACCCACAGATGGCAGGTGGAGATGGGACTGCGGTCTCTCTACCGGCCCTACAGGGATGCTGGGCAGTCGGCCCAGATCCCCAGCGGCAGTGTGCGTTACAGGGAGCTGAAGGTGCCGTTCTTGCTCCCCAGCGGCAGTCTACGGTGCAGGGAAAGGAGCCTGCTATCCCCTCTCCCCAGCGGTTGAAGGTGTGTAAGGTCGAGGAGTTTGTTATTCCCTCTCCCCAGCGGCAGCGCAGCTCACCAAGGGGAGACAGTAAGCCCCTCACCAGCGCAGATGGGACCGTGGTCTCTGTGCCCAAGTTACAGGGAGCTGAAGGGGCCGTCCTCCCTCCCAGCGGCAGTGTGATTTGTTGGGAATTGGGAGACCAGTCTCCATTCCCCAGCAGCAGAGTGACCAGCAGGGAAGAGAGAGCCCAGTCTCCTTTCCCCAGCAGCAGGACACTGTATTGGAAGTAGAGACAGTCGGTCTCCCTCCACAGAGTATAGAAGTATGTAGGGGAGAGGAGCTTGCTACCACCTCTCCCCAGCGGCGGATCAGTAAAGTGCAGGGAGAGGAGAGCAGCGTCCTCCCTCCCCAGCGGCAGGCTGAGTTACAGGGGGCAGAGGTAGTTGGTCCTACCCCCCAGCAGCAGCGTGATTTATTGGGAATTGGGAGCCCAGTCTCCATTCCCCAGCGGCAGGCTGAGTTACAGGGGGCAGAGGTAGTTAGTCCTACTCCCCAGCAGCAGCGTGATTTTTTGGGAATAGAGAGCCCAGTCTCCTTTCCCCAGCAGCAGGACACTGCATTGAGAGGAGAGACAGTCGGTCTCCCTCCACAAAGACTGAAAGGATGCGTGGGAGAGGAGATTGTTACCACCTCTCCCCAGCGGCAGAGTGTTCTAATGGGAGAGGAGCTGGTTACCACCTCTCCCCAGCGGCAGCTTAATGTACCAGGGGGAGACTGTAAGCCCCACAACTGCAGATGGGACTGTGGTCTCTGCACCTACAGCACAGGGTGTAAGGACAGTCAGTCCTGTCCCCCAGCAACAAGGCTGCTTAGCCAAAGGGGAGACAGCCGGTCTCCCCCTCCAACAGCAGAGTTATGTATCCAAAGGGGAGACAGTCGGTCTCCAGCAGCAGAGCTGCGCAGCTAAAGAGGAGACAGTCGGTCTCCAGCAACCAGGCTCCAACCAGACTACTCCCGTGGTAGTGCTGGCACCAGGACAGAGTACTGCTGGTCTCTGCCCCCTCAGCAACCCACCAAGGCAGCCTACCAGTCCCCCACACAGCCGTGGTAAGGCACCTGGACATGGACAAGATTCTCCCTTACCCAGGTGTAGTAACCATTTATTGCGGGTGGGCTGTACTGCTGTTTCTGTCTTGTGGGTGGGCTGCTGGACTAACAAGGGCACTGACCGGCAAGAGGTCAGGTACCCTGTTAGTCTGTTTGGAAAAGGGGAGAAATGTGGCGAAACCAACCTCGCCACTGGGCCCTGGAGAAGCCTGTTGGCTAGCCTCCTACCTGCTGACTATGGCCCCTGGGGTATTTGGGGCATATTGTACTTTATATTGCTGCTACTGGCCCTTTAAAATCATCGATGGACATATTGGGACTTTTGGGATACTGTACCTTTAAGACAGTGGAGCATATTACAGTAATACTGCCTTTGGTCCTTTCATATCATGTATGTATTTATGTATTCAGTTAACCTGGTGTCAGGATCGGGTCAGGGATCCAACACGCAGAGTACAAAGAGTAGCAGATACGTATACCGGTCCTTAGAATGGCCGGGCTTAACGTATAACTACGATAGAATGGTCAGAGACAAGCCGAGGTCGAGGGAACGAGAAGACAGGTAAGCGAGAGACAAGCCGGGTCAAGGATAACAGAAAGACAGGAGAGTAAATACCAAAGCCGGATCAAAACCAAAAGGCAAGAGAATAACAAAGCACTGTGTGACTAGGCGGACTAGAACCACGACAGGGCAATGAGTAAATGAGAGAGCCACTGTTAAGTATCCTGGCTAGGGAGAGAAGACACGCCTCCGGCGAGTCCTGATTCGTCTCCCGAGATTTGAGTGACAGGACGTTCCGGGTTGGCGTCATGACGTCGACCTCCGGTCCTCCTGCTATAAAAGGAAGTGACTCCCTCGCGGCCGGCGTTAGCAAGACCGAGTGAACCGCGAGGGGCCGAGGAGACATGCCGTCCGGACGGATAAACTTCTACGTCTCTACCTCTCTCAGAGGTAGAGGCCTCAGGTACCCTGACAGTACCCCCCCTCTCAGATACGCCCACCGGGCGGAAGGAGCCGGGGCGAGATGGAAAGCGGGAGTGAAATGCCCTGCGAAGGCGAGGAGCATGAACATCCTCTTGTGGTACCCAACTCCTCTCCTCAGGACCATAACCCTTCCAGTCAACCAAATATTGTACTCTCCCCCGGGAGACACGAGAATCAATAATGGAGTTAACCTCATACTCCTCCTGACCCTCCACCTGAACAGGGCGCGGAGGGGCGATTGTGGAGGAGAATCTGTTACAGATTAGAGGTTTCAGCAATGACACGTGAAAGGAGTTCGGGATGCGTAAAGTAGCTGGTAGAGCTAGACGATACGCCACTGGGTTAATTCGAGTCAAGATCCTGTAGGGACCAATATAACGAGGAGCGAATTTCATGGAAGGAACTTTAAGGCGAATATTCCTTGTACTCAACCAAACTCTATCGCCTGGAACAAAATTCGGAGCCGCCCTTCTACGTTTGTCAGCATGTTTCTTAACCAGTATAGAATTGTGTAGAAGAATCTGTCGAGTCTGGTCCCACAACTTCCTCAAATTGGCCACATGGACATCAACCGACGGCACTCCTTGGGAAGGAGAAACCGAGGGAAGAATAGATGGATGAAAGCCATAGTTCATGAAGAAGGGGCTTGAATGCGTAGAGTCACAAACGAGATTGTTGTGCGCAAACTCCGCCCAAGGAATCAAACCGACCCAATCGTCCTGGTGTTCGGAAACAAAGCAACGTAAGTATTGCTCAATCTTCTGGTTGGTTCGTTCGGCAGCTCCGTTAGACTGAGGATGATAGGCGGACGAAAAATTCAATTTGATGCCTAATTGAGAACAGAAGGCTCTCCAAAAACGTGAAACAAATTGGGAGCCTCTATCAGAAGTGATCTCCGAAGGAATCCCATGCAAGCGAAAAATCTCTTTAGCAAAGATCTCCGCCAATTCAGGAGAAGTCGGGAGTTTAGGCAAAGGTACGAAATGTGCCATCTTGGTAAACCTATCGACTACGGTGAGGATAACAGTGTGCCTTTTAGAAATAGGCAAATCCACAATAAAGTCCATTGCCACACAGGACCAAGGTTTGTCAGGAATTTCCAGAGGTTGTAGAAGGCCACAAGGAAGCGAATGCGGTAGTTTAGTCTTAGTACAGACCTCACAAACTCCGATAAAATCCTTAATATCCTTCCGTAACGAAGGCCACCAGAAATCCTTGGAGATCAAAGAATACGTCTTGCGAACACCCGGATGACCAGCCACCTTACTCTCGTGAAGACACTGTAAGAGCTCCAATTGGAGTTCAGGAGGAACGAAAAGTCTGGAAGCCGGAGTCAGTCTAGGTGCCAGATGCTGCAAGCTCCTTATCTGATCAAGTAGCGGGGAATGGACTTTGAGAGTAGTGTTAGCGATAATGTTACACTTGGGTACTATAGAGGACAAAACCGGCTCAGATACGGCAGCAGGTTCATATTGGCGAGATAAGGCATCGGCTTTAGAATTCTTAGAACCTGGCCTATATGTGAGTACGTAGTTGAAGTGAGTGAGAAATATGGACCAACGAGCCTGTCTAGATGATAGTCGTTTAGCCTCTCCAATATAGGATAAGTTTTTTATGATCTGTCAAAATCGTAACAGGATGCAAAGTACCCTCCAACAAATGTCTCCACTCCTTCAAGGCCATTATAACCGCTAGTAGTTCCCTGTCACCAATGTCATATCTGCTTTCAGTACCTGACAATTTTTTGGAAAAGTATCCACAAGGATGTAATGGTTTATCAACACCCAACCTTTGGGACAGAACAGCACCTATACCTGTCTCAGAAGCGTCAACTTCGAGTAGGAAAGGTAGTGTAGTATCAGGGTGAACTAAAATTGGTGCGGAAGCAAACAGCTCCTTGAGTGTCTTAAAAGCCAGAAGTGCTTCAGTAGACCAATTCTTAGTATCAGCCCCTTGTTTGGTCATATTGGTGATGGGAGCAATGATAGAGGAGTATCCCTTAATGAAACGTCTGTAGTAATTGGAGAAACCAATAAATCTCTGGATAGCCTTGAGACCCTTAGGTAAAGGCCAATCTAATATGGATTGGAGCTTCTCCGGATCCATTTCAAACCCCTCCCCAGAAATCACATAACCAAGAAAGGTAGTTTGGGATTGGTCAAAGCTGCATTTCTCTAGTTTGCAGTATAAGCCATGCTGAAGAAGTTTGTGTAAAACCCTTCTGACTTGTCCGTGGTGAGTTTCAATATCCCTGGAATGTATAAGTATATCATCAAGGTATACAATCACACAGTCATCTTGAAACTCCCTAAGAACCTCATTAATAAGGTCCTGAAATACCGCCGGGGCATTGCAGAGACCAAAAGGCATTACAGTATACTCATAGTGCCCATATCGAGTATTGAATGCAGTTTTCCACTCGTCTCCGTCGTGAATTCTCACCAAATTATAAGCACCTCTAAGGTCTAACTTAGTGAAAATCTTAGAACTTTTTAATCGATCAAAAAGCTCGGTGATCAAGGGAATCGGATATACATTTCTAATGGTTATCTTGTTAAGACCTCGGTAGTCAATGCAGGGTCTTAAAGAACCATCCTTCTTTTTAACAAAAAAAAATCCAGCCCCAGCAGGAGAGGAGGATCTTCTAATGAACCCCTTGTCTAGGTTTTCACGAATATACTCCTCTAGAACTAAGTTTTCATTCGTAGACAAAGGGTATACATGACCCCTGGGGGGCATAGTACCAGAAAGTAAATTAATTTTGCAATCAAAAGGCCTATGTGGTGGTAAGGTATCAGCCTTTCCTTTGTCAAATACTGCCTTTAAATCTTGATACAAGAACGGTATCTGTACTTTGGTAGAGTCGGTAGCGTTATTAAGTGAGTTGACACTACAAAGAGGTGACACTTTCTTTAAACAATTCTCTTGACAATCCTGACCCCACGAAACTATTTCCCCTGATCTCCAATCTATAACGGGGTTATGTCTCTTAAGCCAGGAGTATCCCAGGACTATGGGAACAGAAGGAGATGAAATGAGTAGTAGGGATATTTCCTCCTTGTGTAGAATACCAGTAGTTAAGTAAAGAGGTGTGGTCTCCCGGAAAATCACCGGCTCAACTAAAGGTCTACCATCAATGGCCTCAACAGCCAAGGGTGTCTTCCTTAACTGGGATGGGATAGTGTGTTTGGTGAGAAACTTTTGGTCGATAAAACTCTCAGCAGCGCCGGAGTCTATCAATGCCATAGTCTCTAAAGTTCCCTTTTCCCAAGTTAAAGAGACCGGTAATAGGAGTCTATGTTCTTTGTAGTTATGAGTAGAGGACAAAATCGAAACACCCAAGGTCTGTCCTCTAGAGAAACTTAGGTGCGAGCGTTTCCCGGACGACTGGGACAGCTCAAACGTACATGACCTCTGACCCCACAATACATACACAGTCCCTCCCTTCTCCTGTACTGTCTCTCCTCCTCTGAGAGACGAGTAAGGCCTAACTGCATAGGTTCTGAAACCTGTGGAGTTTTGGTTTCAGAAATTTGAAATGATGGTGCTAGTCTAAAGGAAGATTTACCGGTTCTATCTCCAGTATTCTGCCTCTCCCTTAGACGTTCGTCAATACGAGAGATAAAGGAAATTAAGTCTTCCAGGTTCTCGGGAAGCTCTCGTCGCTACCTCATCAAGTATTACATCGGATAATCCATTTAAAAATACGTCTATATAGGCCTGTTCATTCCATTTTACCTCTGCCGCCAAAGACCTGAACTCTAGTGCGTAATCCACAAGTGTTTGGTTGTCTTGTCTAAGGCGCAACAGTAATCTGGCTGCATTGACCCTCCTGCCAGGGGGATCAAAAGTTCTTTTAAAAGCAGCTACAAAGGCATTATAGTTATAGACTAATGGATTATCATTCTCCCACAACGGATTAGCCCATCTCAGAGCTTTCTCAATGAGTAAGGTAATAATAAATCCCACTTTTGCCCTATCAGTAGGGTATGAACGGGGCTGTAGCTCGAAATGGATACTGATCTGGTTCAAAAAGCCACGACACCTCTCAGGAGAACCAGCATAACGTACAGGTGGGGTAACTCGGGAAGAAGCACCTACAGTAGCTACCTCTGGCCCTGAACCCACAGAAGAAGCAGACATATTACGCATCTCCTCAGGTGGATTAATAGGACGAGATAGCAGCGCCTGTAGTGCTAGAGCCATCTGATCCATCCTATGATCCATGGCGTCAAACCTAGGATCAGGAGAACCAAGCTGACAATTTGTACCTGCAGGATCCATGGCCCTGTCGTAATGTCAGGATCGGGTCAGGGATCCAACACGCAGAGTACAAAGAGTAGCAGATACGTATACCGGTCCTTAGAATGGCCGGGCTTAACGTATAACTACGATAGAATGGTCAGAGACAAGCCGAGGTCGAGGGAACGAGAAGACAGGTAAGCGAGAGACAAGCCGGGTCAAGGATAACAGAAAGACAGGAGAGTAAATACCAAAGCCGGATCAAAACCAAAAGGCAAGAGAATAACAAAGCACTGTGTGACTAGGCGGACTAGAACCACGACAGGGCAATGAGTAAATGAGAGAGCCACTGTTAAGTATCCTGGCTAGGGAGAGAAGACACGCCTCCGGCGAGTCCTGATTCGTCTCCCGAGATTTGAGTGACAGGACGTTCTGGGTTGGCGTCATGACGTCGACCTCCGGTCCTCCTGCTATAAAAGGAAGTGACTCCCTCGCGGCCGGCGTTAGCAAGACCGAGTGAACCGCGAGGGGCCGAGGAGACATGCCGTCCGGACGGATAAACTTCTACGTCTCTACCTCTCTCAGAGGTAGAGGCCTCAGGTACCCTGACACCTGGGTTATATGTATGCAGCAATCCTCTGATTGTTCGGTAGAATCACTCCATTCAGTATATTGAGTGAAACTACCGAACAACCAGACCACCCAGGAATAAGTGTGCCTCCAATTACCGTTTGCAACAATGTTGCAAACGGGTAATTGGCAATCAGTGTAATGTATGCTTTGTCCTCTGGGTGGCCGCCATTCGGGAAACGAACACGTGGCGGCGGCCATCTTAAACTACCAAACAGCGGTGTTTTGCCGTCAAGTGTCTGGAACTAAAATCGGACACTTGACTAGGCAAACACCGCTGAGACCTCCATACTTCCAGAAATTCGTATAGAAACTACCGAATGACCCGCCGTTCGGTAGAAAGAACCCCACAAACAAGGGAATTCATTCAAACCCTCTCCAGGCTCTATAACACAGGCAATTCGTCTGTTTTCATTCCCTTGTTTGTGACCGACCGCAGGGCCAAAATGCATGGAACTGTTTTCGGAAACTTTACCCATGCGGTCGGTCAAATCTTTGGAACCCCATATCTCCCGAACCGTTCATCCGAATGACTTGAATTTTGAATATGTTGTCCCCCTGAATAAGGGCTATCCAGCGATGCTGTATTTAAAGGTGTACCCCCTGTTTTTGGGGTACATCCAGAACTTGGCTGAAAAGGTGTACCGGATAATTGGGTTTAATGTTATCTGAGGGGAGGGGATGTGTGGGCTGAACCATGTATGTGATTGGGTATTTTATGCCTCCCCCTGGGTGTGGACTGTATGTGTATTATTGTAATAAAAGCCAGGCTGGATGAGCCAGTCGAGAGTTCCTGTTTTACCCTCAAAGTGATGTGTCGTCTCATTATTGGGGGGGGAAGGATTTATTGCATGCTGTTCCAGTTGACTGCTAGGAGTACAAGCCTATTCGTATGGTTCCTATTCAATGGTCTACAGCATTCATATGCTTGGGAGAATTTAAAAGGTTTCTCGGATTCGGTGATTGTGGTGTCTGCCAGAGTGCTTGGAGTCCTCAGGAAGCACTAGGAGCATCCATTAACGGAGGTGCCCAGTCGGGGTGCCAGGCGATCCGTTACAGTTTTCTTCCAATTTAACCTTGTGGCTTGCGGCTTGATTCATGAAACCTTCATAAACATGAATCTGCCCAATTCCAGCCTTGCTGAAGCACCCGCAGATCATTACCGATCCTCTATCAAGTGTCACAGTGTGTGCAAGACACTGTAGCTTGTAGTGAACAAAAATATATGTATATGTGAAGTATATAAAGAAAAATAAAGTTTTTCTTGTTTTGGCCTAGCTGGAATTGATTCCTATTTGTGGTCCACCTGTGGTGGAGATATGTCTGCATTTTCTACTTTCTTGTAAGTGCATTTGTGTATGAAAGAATCTCTATTTCATACAGTATTGCACTATTTTGTTTTTTCTATTTTTGCATACTACTGTTATCTACAGGTTGAAAACGGATTGGGAAAAAAAAGCTGTTCTGGTGACTATAGTGTCCCTTTAAGATTTGTAATTTCCTCCACAAGTCTGAATAAATAATTAGAAATTACTTGTAATTTAGTCATTTAAAAAGGATAGCATAGAAAGTAACTTGGTATCAGCGTCCTTCTATTCTCTGCAAGATCTACTCTGGTTCCTAAGGATCATTATTTCAGGTGTGAGAAATTTCCCCCTTCATCTCACAGCCTTAAAAAGTCACATGCAGCGCGATTAAAAAAAACAAAACATTTGAGAACCACCCCATAAAAGAAAATAATAAAACCCAGAACTGATCAAAGTGTAAAGTAATGCTACTCAGAGGAACATTGGATTCAGTGCTTTTTTATGATAAGCGTTTTACTAGTGCAGTGCGGGAAATGCCTTGAAGCACAGGACATTATTGGACTCTCCATGAAAAGGATAGTAAGGCTCTCTGTGGTAAGGAGACTCTTATCATTGGCCAATGGGGGCAAAAATCATTAAAATAATACAACACACCAGTGTTACAAATAAATAAATTTATTTATAATACTGGAGTGTTTACTTAGACATGAGTTTTGGTTCAAATACATAAAATTGAATGAAGGCAAGAGACTGTTAAAACACTCCATGAAACCTAAAATGTACTGCAATGCATAGTGAATTTCTTGCAGAAACTTGAATCACTGATACGGTCATATCTTAATATGATTAAATAATGTGGCATAACATTACATAAATAAAACAATATAAAACAGTATCTTGAAAATAATGTAGTTTTCATCTAATCAATATCTCTAATTTTGCTATCATTACTACCCTTTCTTCAATACTGCTGTTTAGATACACACCATAATCAATTTACTTCCAAATACTTGGAATTGAAAAAAATGCAATAGGTAGGCTGACTAATGTATCGTTATTTTAAGTTTAGACATATTTCCTGTGGTAGTTTGCATTGTGCTAAAATTACTAAGCATTTAATACCACCTAATAAAACATATTTCTCAGGTCAGTGATTTCATTGTTGCTGACAGTCACAAAAAAGCAATAGCTTCACACAGCCAGTCAGACAAGCTTAGCATGCTAGTTAAACTATTCGGTCATAGTCATGATCGAAAAACATTAATGCCCTGGGAGTGTCTACCCCATAGCTTCCACAGCAATTATTGGTAGTAATACCAAATCAAAACATTTTGTTTCAAGGATATATTTTGTTTTGATACTTTTATATGCGTAACAAATTTAGTGGTAGCTAAGTGGAACACTCTTTTAGGCACGCGTTGAACACCACAACAATGGTTCACACAAGTGGGGGTTTTTTGGTTTTGTTTTTTTAAACAATTTGTTGTGAGCGCATAAGTACACCAAGTATACTAGGAAGATTCACCTCTTCTGTTATTTGTATTGCTATTTGATTTTAATGTAATTTTTTCTTTGCTGAGGAAAATAAAGCATAATAGGAGCCCCTATGTCTTCATAATCTCAGTTGTTACAGAGATCTAACAATATTTGCATGTGAGGCAGACTGGGTAAGTAAACTGTGTGAGGCCAGGAGAGATTTAATCTGGAGGTATTTAAAAAAATGTTCAAGTTATCTGTATAGTAATTTTTAATCCAATAATAACAGGATGCCGTTGTCTTCAAAAAGGTAACATTTTCCTTCTGAATGAGGGAATAGGCTACACCCCGACCCCTTTGTAAGAGGGGAACCTATAGTCCATTCCTCCTTCCAATAAGATGATAGCCACCTAACATTACTAGAACCAATTAGATGTATTTTTGAAGCAGTCAGAAATGTTCCCACTGAATGTTTTACTGTGCCATCAACTACTTGCTGGGTGCAGCCAACCAATAAGGGTCACTATGACAGATTGTGTGAAACATCCAACTACCCAGATTTGTTCTATATAGTATTTTTAATTTAAGATCTAGTCTTTATGAAGCCACAGGAAAAAAAAAAAAAAAAGTTTATTTCCACACTTTCCTTCTTCAAAATGGAATATGGACTTTATGAATAGTTTTGTTTCCTCTTGTACTGTGTATGTAAAGTTATTTTATAGAAATTGCATAGATTTTAACATACCGTACATTTGTGTAAGGGGCAAATAGCCGTATATAGAGTAAGGTTCCAGCATAAGCGTAGGGTAGTATAAAGGGAGCAAGTTGGTTGTGGTGTGCCGAGACCGACAATACGGTAGGCCTGTAAATAAAGAGGGCCCACCAAGGAGTAAGAAAGTAAAGTAAATGGAAAGAAAAGAGAAAGTGTTGAAATGAGGAGTGGGTGGAAGGGTCATTCTGATGCTGACCTCAAGCGATATGGAGTCAGGTAAGGGGTGTCCCTTATATAGGGGAGTGAATTAATTTAAGCCCCTCCCACAAATACAGGCCAAACTGCCTTAATACTTGTGCAAGGGGCAAATAGCAGTATATGGAGTAAGGTTTAAGCATAAGCGTAGGATAATATAAAGGGAGCAAGTCGGTTGTGGTGTGCCGAGACCGACGATACGGTAGGCCTGTAAATAAAGAGGGCAAAAATGAATCAAAGATTTAATACAGTCAACAAATATATACAACCAGACATTTCCTTAAATGCATTACGGTATTTAATTCCTGTTAGGATTTTGAAGGTAGGAATCTAGGACCGCAACTGGACACCATTTGTTATTATTATTATCGCCATTTATAAAGTGCCAACAGATTCCTTAGCGCTTTACAATATTATAATAGGGGATTTAACTATAAATAGGACAATTACAAATAAACTTACGGGAACAATAGGCTGAAGAGGACCCTGCTCAATCGAACTTACATTCTATAGGAGGTGGGGTGTAAAACACATTAGGACAGGAATTTGCAGTCAAATAAGGTGCCCTTTAGGAGAGGACAAGAGACAGGTATGTGAGGTAGAGGTTAGTCTTGGAGGCCATAAGCTTTCCTACAGAGATGGGGTTTTAAGGCCCTTCTTAAAAGATGCAAGTCTGATGGCGGTAGGCAGGCTATTCCATAGGAAGGGAGCCGCCCGCAAGAAGTCCTGCAAGCTTGAGTTGGCCGTACGGGTGCGGACAACGGACAGGAGGTGGTCACGGGGAGAGTGGAGAGACCGAGAAGGGACATACCTATGGATCTGTGAGGAGATATAAGGGGGCTAGAGTTGTTCAGTGCTTTATAGGTGTGAATTAGTACCTTGAATTGACTCCTATAGCATACAGAAGGCCAATGTAAGGACTGGCAGAGGGGTGAGGTGTGAGAGAAACGACTAGAGAGGAAAATCAGTCTGGCAGCAGCGTTCATTACGGACTGTATTGGTGCAGTACGGCTTTTGGGAAGACCAATCAGGAGAGGGTTACAATAATCCATGCGGGAAATTACTAGAGCATGGACAAGCTCCTTGGTAGTATCTGGTGCAAGAAAGGGGCGGCTATGTTTTTAAGATGGAATCTACAGGATTTGTCAACATGCTGGATGTGAGGCTCAAAGGTGAGACCAGAGTCAAGTATGACGCCAAGAGAGCGCGCTTGCAAGGATGGACTGATGTGGGTACCACAAACTTGAAGGGAGAGCGAAAGAGGAGGATCAGTATTAGGAGGGGGAAAGACAAGGAGCTCAGTTTTAGAGAGATTGAGTTTCAGAAAGCGTGAGGACATCCAGTCAGAGATGGAAGAAAGGCAAGCAGTGACACGTTGCAGGACGGCAGGGGAGAGATATAACTGGGTGTCATCAGCGTACAGGTGGTAGTGGAATCCAAAAGAGGTAATAAGTTTGCCAAGAGAAGCAGTATTAAGAGAAAATAGTAGGGGACCAAGGACAGAGCCTTGGGGGACTCCAACTGAGACAGGACGAGGGGAGGAGGTATCATTAGAAAAAGAGACACTGAATGAGCGTTGGGAGAGATAAGAGGAAAACCACGAGAGGACAGAGTCACAGAGACCAAGCGATTGAAGAGTTTGAAGAAGGAGAGCATGATCAACGGTGTCAAAGGCCGCTGAGAGGTCAAGAAGAAGAAGTATGGAGTAGTGGCCTTTGAATTTAGCTGCAATTAGGTCGTTAGTAACTTTGATAAGCACAGTCTCAGTAGAGTGGAGAGGGTGGAAGCCAGATTGAAGGGGGTCAAGGAGAGAGTTGGAATTGAGGAAATGGGACACACGGGTAAAGACAAGTCTTTCCAGAAGCTTTGAGGAAAAAGGGAGCAGGGATATGGGACGGTAGTTAGAGGGGGTGGATGGGTCGAGGGATGTTTTTTTTAGTATAGGTACTACAGTGGTATGTTTAAGGTCAGCAGGGACAACACCAGAAGAGAGAGAGCAGTTGAAGATGTGTGTTAAAGAAGGCACGAGACAAGTGGAGAGAGATCTAATAAGGTGAGATGGGACAGGATCGAGTGGGCAAGTGGTGGGGCGAGAGGAGGAAAGAAGAGCAGCCACCTCTTGGTCAGTAGCCGGGGAGAATGTCTGAAGGGTAGGAAAGGCATGATCTATGTGTAGTTGAGAAACAGAATGACAAGGAGGGAGAATTCTTTCCTTAGCTGTTCAATCTTGTCAGTAAAGTAACATGCAAAGTTATCAGCAGTAAGGTTAGTTTGGGGAGTGGCCGCAGCAGGGCGAAGAAGAGAATTAAAGGTGTCAAAGAGACGCCTGGGATTGCGGGAGCATGAGCTAATGTTGTGGGTAGGATAGTATGCTATCTCTACTGTTGGTGCGTGTTGAATCGTTTCGGAATGTGGTAGAGTCAATAGGTAATGATATATGTGTTTACGTACGTGGGATCGTTTTAGACAATGATCTGTCTGAGTGGTGGTAATGGTAGTGGATTCTCTGGCCTGAGAAAGGCATAGAAGGCAGTGTGCATGGCTGGTAATGGCCGACTTGGTAGTATAATTGGTTGTAGATCTAATAGGTTCGATAAGGATGGAAAAGTGGGATGGCTATTGGTAATGTCTGAGAGGAACGTGGGGGAATGGATTCCTGAAAATCTCTGAGTATATTCTTGTCTGGTATGATAGCATGAAGTTATGGTAGTTTTGGCCATAGGTTATCCTGTGTGTTGAATGCCTGTAAAATATATAATTAATGGTGTGTGAGATAGTTTCAGTTTAAGACGGCAAAAAGAAGCAAAACCTAGGAGAAATGTTATGACACAGGTTGAGCTATGTTGTGTTCCAATGAGATTCTTTAAGCCAGGTGAAAAGCTGTGTTATGCGTTCTACAAGTATGGGACAAAAGTGCTAGGTGGGCTAGTGCATGCTATGCTGCATGAGTATGTCTAATCCATGATTTTGTCTCTGGAACGAAAGAGTGGCCGTGACTATAGGGGCGGCTGTAGGAAGCGTATGATGAACATGCCTGGAATATAAATGTGAGAATTGTCGGCAGGGATGTATGCCCCCACCTGGTACATGAAAGTAAAAGAAATGTGATAAGTGGCCAACCAAGTGTGTTCCCCAGAAATAATATGATCGTATGGATGATGAGTGGCGTTTGTTGATGATATGACGTGCTTAGTTGTCTGAGTAACAACGGATTGATGACCCTGCCCATGATTTACCCCATGCCACAGCAGCTGCTACAATGGGGCAGATCCCCCAAAGGGGCTGAGGGGGTGTAAAAAATTCCAAACCTGGATGCCATGGCCAACAGCTCCAAAGCCATCGTTCCGGGTAGATCACTGCCAAACCCGTGGTAGACGCCGCATCTGACCATCTGGTTGGAGAAGTGTCAGACAATCCTGGAAGGAACATGCTTCTACCATGCCAAGTGGTTAAGAAATGTCCCCCCCATGTGCAGGTCTGCTGTGGTTGGGTTGTCTAGGGACATCCTCTGATCGTCATGTTGGAAGTGTGAAAAAAAAAAAAGGGGAAATTACTCTGGATGTGAAAGCGTGGTCTTGTGGTATGATTTGCATGGCAAAATTTAAAGAACCTGGTAGGGATTGTAGTTCCTTGTGGTTGTAAGTACTAAGCAGGAGGTAGTGATTGTTGTAGTTGAGAATGTTCCCTATTTGTCTTGTGGTAACTTGCGTGTATGGATGCAGACTCAAGTCGTATGCCCAATAATGATGGTGTCTGGGCCTTCTGTTTCTTATGGGGTACTGGGACGCCCAAGTAGTCAACCAGACTAAGCTGCCGTGAGGCTTCTAGTGAAAAATATGTTATCTTTGATCAACAAGAAGTCTTCTAGATAGTGTATGACTGTAAGGCCTCTGGATAGGTTATCATAACCAGCACAGAATATCTGCGAATATCGATAGTAGGCTAATCTGTAGCCCGAAAGTTGGCCATTTTATGCCATGTAAGTGCCAGTGTGTAGGGTAGATGGTAGCCGTTTACTGAGTTGATAATATTGGTCTTACTTAACCAAGCTTCAACCCATGCTTGAGTGATAGCTGTAAAGGTAGATCAATGGTGTAAGGAAACTACTCTGAGGGTATGAGGGAGATGAGACTTGGGATAGCGGAGGTGTGTGGTGCCAATAAGTCTATGGTTAGTCTTTGTTTAAGGTAAGATTTCCTTGTGACAATACCAATGTGTGTGTTTGGTGTCATGCTGTAAACGGTGGAGATTGGAAAACCCAAGTAAAAAACCCTCTGCAAATCTTGGCTATGAGTGTGTTTACAGCCGATGGTTCTGTTGTGCTGACTGTAAGTGAGGGCATGCTATATTCCTTGAAGGTGTATTTATGATACCTGTATGGGAGCCTTTTGAAGCTCCAGAGCTTTAGTAAATCTACTACAAGTCTGGAAGGGTGAGGAGTCAGTAGTGTTGAAAATGCATTGGTGTGTACAGATGGTGAGTATGTTTTTTGTAAGTTTTTTGTAACCATGTTTGTATGTTTTTTGTAACCATTTGAACATATATGTAATAGTCTATATGCTGTGCAACTACTCATACCAATTGTCTCTGGTAGTTCAGAGGTGCTGGAACCTGGAGCCTGAGAGTGCTCGTCTGTTTGTTTGGGACAAAATTCCTTCTGTATGGGTACCTGCACAAATAAACATCTCTACATATTCCAAATGCCAACACAACCAAGGGATGGTCAGTTCCCGATTTACCTGCAATCCCTGGATCTGACCATCACAGATACATCGTCATACATATAAATGCCTTGTTTCCCCAATGTGCTGGGATCATATGTGCAGGGTTAACGTCTTGTGTGTCATAAGAATTGATTGTACCAGGTAACCGAGTTTCGGTTGGTGCTGGTTGTACAGTAGCGTGAGGCCCAGAATTGTGAGGGCTGTGGTGATCGACTCGAGATTGCCAGTCTGTCGTAATTTTTTTTGGCTCATGAGTTTATGAGTGAGGCTAGCATGGCCTGGGTGTCACCTGAGTTGGTGTTGCTGGGCCTTCCCCTGCCTCTGTGTCGTCAGTTGATGTGTGGAGGAGTTTGAATAACTCTGCTTTTCTTGCTGAGGCAGGGTAGGGGATTTGTTGCCTTAGGTCGGTGGTAATGGGTGGTAATGTCCAGGATCTGATTGCTGCTGGACTAGCAACATCTCCTCTACTTGAAGGTGTATCAATTCTAGCCGGGGTGCTAGGAAGAGGTGATTCTTCGCCATCTTTTTGAGAAATACTTAAATAACAATAAAGATTGCAATTATTATTTGTACCCAGGGGTCTTGTACTGGCTTGCTAGCTAAGCTGTAAGGCGAAACGATTGGGCTTGGTGTTTTTTTTTTTTTTTATTTTTTTTTTTTGCAGTGCATATTATGGATACAAACTGGCTTGAGGTAACCCAAAGGCAATCCTCGAGCTGCTTAGCATAAGTAACAAGTAGGGTAATCGTTAGACAATGCACAATTTTATATGATATGGTAGCAGTAACGTTGGTGAAACATAAGAGTATTAAAGGTAATTAACAAGCATGGCATGACATATCCCCTTACTGATAAGAGATAGGTACTATGTGTAGATAGTCATGGTAAGGTAAGGGATACAGTAGAGTTTACCACCCCAGATAGCCCCAGCCCCCCAGCAGAATAGATTATAGGAATAGCAGCAGAATAGGTTGCATTACCCTCTGGACCTGGCAAAGTAAAAGAAGTGTGAGGTGCATCACTAGTAAGTTACACGTGTATGGCAATTAAGAGGTCCAGTACGGCCCAGGTACCCCAGACTGGGTAGGCGCTGGGTTCAGAGGCCCATCTTGGTGGTCAGCCTATCCCCCTTATAGGGAATTTAGTGTCCCAGGGTGCTTGGCTTCTCAGGCTGTCGGCCAGGGGAGACTCCTGCATTCTTTTGTGCCGCACTTGCATTCTACTCCTCTCCCGGTCCCTGTGCGTTTCCTTCTGCATGTAGCTGGGGTTAGGAAGCTTTGCGGTTTGCCAGCCGGCTAATTTTACCGCCTTACGCTGCTTAGGCCGTCGTCGCTGTCTACGGTATGTCGGGCTCGTGGTGTGTGCAGTAGGTTGCTTCGGTGAGTAGCGGGATGGTTGTGGAGGTGCCTCGGTGGTCTCAGTGGGTGTCAGCCTGCTTTCCAGCTTTTTCCAAAAGGCGTCGAAGATTGCCTCTAGGCGCCGGTGTGTATCAGGAATCTCCCCTCCAGGAGTATAGGGACGCGTGTCGTCCGCCATCTTAGCTGATGCTCCACCTTGCTTGCGGGTGTTTGTGGCTCTGCTGCGGCTCTCCGGTAGGGTTTGGGAGCCATCAGGGTAGGGACCGGGATAACCCCCGCCGGTCCAAAGGGGGGGGTAGCAGGGCTCCAGGTACATGTTCAGCACTTCGGTCGCGCCGGTCTGGGAGAGCGGCCCCCTCTCCCCTCCTCAGCGCTCACTAGGCCTCAGTGAAGCTCGGCGTCTGGAGTGCTTGAAAAGGCTGATGGAAGCATTCACAAGTCGGGTCTTCTCTGTGTACAGTTAGGGGTATGTCGCTTGATGCCCGGTTTTGGCTATTTCAGGCAAAAATAGCCGTTTTGCTTAGTGTGTTCCTGGGAGCTCACAAGAAACACAACCAGTCGCCATGCTTGTCAGGCCCCGCCCCCGGGCTTGGTGTTTTTTGGTGACTGGTGAGGCCCTGCTAGTTGCCAAGTGGCTTGAGAAGCTCTATCTACGCGTTGGCGCAAGGGGATTTTTTGTGGCCACCGAACGTTGTGGCACGATGTTGGACTCTCAGTGACAGTAACCAGAAAATAGGAAGGGGAGTGACCGGTGAGGTTCTCTCTATGATACAATGCCAAGCAGCTAGCTCACGAGTGGCCCGAGGGGTGTATGCCTCCGAGTGTGAGGCGGGGTGTTGGCCTCGCGGGACCACTAACCGAAGTGTAATACAGAGAAAAAAAGGGGGTAATACCTATTGGGCCCTAGAACCCTAATTGCCAGTACACTTACTATTCCAAGGAAGGTAAGAGATGAATAACTACGTGAGCAGGTGTATGTACCTGGTAGTATGGTATTGAACCTGACAATCCGTATAGGTTTTTAGTAGTAACTGTATAACCTGAATGGATAAAACCGTATGGCAAAAGGAAATATGGCATAGACCAAGCTTATCTTAATACGTACAGTATATGTGAAAAGTAAAGTGCCGTGATGTGTAAATATTAAACATCGTAGCTGTGACGAAGTGCCCTTCGCCACTTGTGCCTGGAGAGGACTAATTGCCAGCCTCCTGCCCTGTGACTATGGCCCCTGGAAGATTTTGCCCTTTTAGATACTTTATTTGGGCATATTGAATTTTATTAGACTGATTCTGGCCCTTTAAATGCTCTGACAAAGGATCTGCAGTTTTGCTAAGCACTTCGGATGCAGAGTGTGAAGAAAACCCCTGTTTTATGGACTTAGTTTGACTGTTTTATTCCCCCCTCTTAGAACACCAGTTAAAACCCTTAATAACTGTCATATTTTCAAACACCGACTGACCCTTTTAACTGTCATTTTTTTGGTTTTCCTCTGAGGAGGAGTTGTTTTGCTGCATGAGTGCTGTTGCTTTTGTGTGCTCATTAAACAGACCTGCTTGACCCTTTCTTGAAGCCTTGGCTCATGTTTGGGGGATGGGATAGGTCTGCAGTGCTGATGGTGTCGGTTGGAGTGCTTGGAATCCTCGGCAAGCACTAGGAGCATCGATTGGCGGAGGTAGTCGGTCGGAGTGCCAGTGGGTCCGTCACATTTTAAAAACGACTGGTTAAATATGTATCAATCTTAACCCATTAAGTGCCCTATGCACAAGTGAAAACGTGGTCTGTCCCCGCCTTGTATGTTGTATGTCCCCTTGCTAAGGGAAAGTCTGTTGTGTGAGCAGCATGCTGTGAAAAATGTGTGTGAACTATATTACCAGTTACGTATATACAGATGCTTCTGCTACTGTGTAGTATGTGTATTATACCAGATGTTGATATACTACTTGCTATGTGAATTGCTGTATGTCTTATTGGATGGTAGGGGTCATTGAACATGGTGTTGCAAAATGCAAGTGCACTGGAGATCTGCCGAGTGCCCTATAGGTGACAGTGTAGTTGGATACTGATTGGTATGTGAAATGTTGTTTGTCTGTTGACCTATAGGGGTCAGTGTTTTGGTGTTTGTAAAACCCCATGCAAATTGTCAATGTAGTGGACAGACCTGTAGGTGGCAGTGTTGGTAGAACCACTGTTGGTCTTGATGTGAAATGTAAATCATTGTGAATTAAACCTGAAGTTGAGCCCGTGCTGTAGTTTAATTTATGGTTTATGGTTATGTTTAAAACAATCGTATGTGTAATTTATATTGGCTGGTAAATTGTATATGACATGTGAAGACAGTTTTGCTGTTTACCAGTAGGGGTCAGAAATGCTGATTGTATGGTAAAAATACCCTTTAATCCAAATGCAAGGTTAACGTGAGATTTTGAGAGTGACCTGTAGGGGTCAGTGTGGTTTATGTGAAACATTGTTCGTGAGTTATGCCCCAGTATTATAGTTGGATGACAGGGAAACGAACAGTGCCCGTTCGACAATATACAATATGTGAACATAATAGCTTAAATAACAGTCATTGTAACAAACCAGTGTTCTGTTCGTGGGTGGTAAACGCACAAAACTTGTGTGTAGTACAATAGTAAATGCATAAACTAGTTCCCGTTTGGTAGAAAATTGCACAAACCGTGAGCCTGGTATGTCAGGGAAACAAAACGAAACGAGCAGTGAGATTTGAAATGCACGCACAGAATTGCCTAGTATGTTTAGGCAATGAAACAGAACGTGTTGCCGTTCGGGAGTATGCCAATGCTCGAAATGAGCCAGAGACAGATATAAACAAGTGAGTTTAAACGAATGATATGCATGAACATGCAATGGTTTTAGAACAGACAAAATGCAGCCGTGAAGTGAGGACCTGACCTGTGCATGGTGCCGTAAGGACTGATGCCTGGCGTAACGGGTAGGTCGACTTACGGTTTGTGAGTCACTTGGACCCCATCCACGGCGATGGTTTGAAGAAAGAAGGTGCTAGGCCAGAAAAGCCTGTGGCTGGATTCTTGAGAAAACCTCATGGAGTTATCAGGTAAAATGGCGTCTGGATGACCCAGAAGTGGAAAACATTCTGATGCTGACCTCAAGCGATATGGAGTCAGGTTATGGGTGTCCCTTATATAGGGGAGTGAATTAATTTTAGCCCCTCCCACAAATACAGGCTTGATACATATGTTACATAAGCTGGAAAAAGAAAATGGATGTGTGCCCATCATTTAAAAAAATAAAATAAATTCTGCTCTTGATGCAAAAGAAGCCAAACAAACATCAGTTTAAAGCGCTTACAACATTTTTAACAAACCAGAAAAAACTTCCTTCTTGAACCTAGAAGAGCAGTCAGATCTCTCCTTGGATCAAGAAATGGTTAGCCCATATATGAAATATTAGATCCCTAATTATTATGCTTTTGCTAAATTAATTCAGTCACTGTTTAAAAATCTGTACAGACTCTGGTAAAACCACTTCATGTAATAGTTTTTAGGTATATTGTTATCCATACTTTTTATTACTATACTATCCATACTATTTATTTTGTTTTTATAAAAGTAAATATATTGTTTTTTTTTGTTGCAATCAATATATGGCACTTGTTATGTTAAATGTCAATAATTATATAGGACTTTTGGAAACCGCAGTACACTATAAACCATGAAGTATGATCATCACAACTATCCTGGCTGCAGTGAGTCGACTATGGTCAGCACATCTGAAACGTTCATATTGCTTCCTTGATTCTCAGTAAAGGTGCTAATCACATGCACCCCCTGCCAAGTATCATGACCCCTCCCTGCTCACAAGTTAAGAAATTAGTAGAATAGTGCTGAAACTAATTTTCCGTCTATTTTTACTGCTTGACAGATTGGTTTACTATCTTCAATTCATTGGTCAATTCCCAGTTTGTGACAAAATAGAGACTGAGGAGTGAAATGGGCAACAAGAAAAACAAAAAACTGGTGGAGATTTCATAACAACGATAAGTGCAGCTGTAGACATGATAATGACATACTGGCAGTGGTGTATCTTGGTTTTGTGCTGCCTTAGGCAGGACAAAACTCAGACACCCCCCCGCGCGCGCGCGCCACCCCCACCCAACCCTTCCCTCCTGCCCCGCCTTCTAAATACACACACATTCACTGAGAGATACGCATACACTAGCTAACACACACACAGTCGGACACACACACTAACAAACACACACAGTCGGACACACACACACTAACAAACACACACAGTCGGACACACACTAACAAACACACACAGTCAGACACACACAGTCAGACACACACACTAACAAACACACACACTAACAAACACACACAGTCGGACACACACACACACTAACAAACACACACAGTCAGACACACACACACACACACTAACAGACACACACAGTGAGACTCACACACTAACAAACACACACTAACAGACACACACACACTAACAGACACACACACTAACAGACACACACACTAACAGACACACACTAACAGACACACACTATCAGACACACACTATCAGACACACACACACTATCAGACACACACACACTATCAGACACACACAGTCAGAGACACACACACTCACATTAACACTTTTTTTTTTTATTTACTTCCCCCCCCCCCCGCCTCCTTACCTTTGGGAATGCTGGGGTGGGGGGGTTCTCCCATTCCCTGGTGGTCCAGTGGCTGCAGGACGGCACTGGCGGGCAGGCTGGGCGGCCGGCGAGGGAGCTCTTCCCCTGAGCTCTCTGCTCAGCTCCCTCGCGCGCCGCCCGCAGAGTGAGGCTGGGAGGCGGAGCCGGAATATGACGTCATATTCCGGCTCCCAGTCTCACTCTGCGGGCGGCGCGCGAGGGAGCTGAGCAGAGAGCTCAGGGGAAGAGCTCCCTCGCCGGCCGCCCAGCAACCAGCCCAGCATGTCTGTTAGCCGCAAGGCTAACAAGACATTTGCCTTGGGCATTTGGGGGCGGCGTTTTTTGCCGCCCCCTGGAAAATGCCGCCCGAGGCAAATGCCTTGTTTGCCTCGCGGCTAATACGCCCCTGCATACTGGAATAATATGGGAGATAGCAGGACTATTCAGGGAAATGAGAAGGGTAAGACCCTGAACAAAGATATGGTATACATGAGGGAGCAGCAAACCGTAAAAATTAAGTAGACGTAGTTTTGATGCAGTCAGGGCCGTCTTTAATTTTGATTGGAGCCTGGGCAACCATTTGCTTGGGCCCCCTGGACCCTGCCCCCTCCATGGCATGCAATCACGCCATTCACTCTAAAGCAGTGGCAGAACTAAAGTAGAAAGGGTCTGGTGCGAGAATTGTTTTGCCCCCCCCCTATCGCAAGGGTGGCTAAGAGGTAGATCCCTATCTGTTGTGCAACTACAACAATGCTCTGACAGCTGGGGCTCTACCATTTTCCCACACTTGCAGGGTTGTGTTTAGTACCAATACGTTTTTGTGTGTTTGAATGTAAGCATGTTTGTGTGAATGGAGGGTGTGTTTGTATGTCGTGTTAGCGTTTGTATGCAAGCATACATGTATGTGTAGTGTTGGTTTTCGACTGCAAGGGGAGTGTTTATATTTCATTTTGGTGCTCAACACAGAAGTGTGTTTATATGTAGTGCTGAAGTTTGAATGCAGGGGTGTATTTGTGTGTAGTGTTGGCATTTGAATGTTGAGATGTATGCACATATAAACACTGACACAGACTGGTGCAAATACACATTGACAACAGAGACACACAGAGACATACTGACACAGAGACATACTGACACAGAGACATACTGACACAGAGACATACTGACACACACACACAGACAGAGAGACATACTGACACACACACAGACAGAGAGACATACTGACACACACAGACAGGCTGACATACTGACACACACAGACAGGCTGACATACTGACACACACAGACAGGCTGACATACTGACACACACACAGACAGGCTGACACACTGACACACACACAGACAGGCTGACACACTGACACACACACAGACAGGCTGACACACTGACACACACACAGACAGGCTGACATACTGACACACACACAGACAGGCTGACATACTGACACACACACACAGACAGGCTGACATACTGACACACAGACAGGCTGACATACTGACACACAGACAGGCTGACATACTGACACACAGACACTTTCATACATACTGACACATGCTATATTTACATTTGTAAACCCACCCTCCAGTTTCCTACCTTTTGCTGAAGGGTGGGCTCCCTGGGGTCTGTAGTAGTTATTTACTTAGAGCTGCCCTTTTATAATATTCATACCAAACATATGTAATATAAATTATTACCATGTTTAATGTTAATTTCTGTGTAAAAAAACACCACAACCTTTGTTTTGTAAACTTTTGCGAACATAAATATTATATAAACACAACATACAAGAGAGTTTAGAAAGGCCTCACAGTTGTCCACATAGTATAATAGTCACGATTTTAGGGTCCTGTCCTCCCTTCCAGGTGCTGCCACTACCAAAAGGAGTAGTGTGAATGCACCATTGGATGCGCTTGCACTACACTAAGGACATTAGGACCCTGCAGGAAGCACTGGTTCAGTGAGCAGCCTGCATGATTGACAGGCAATCTGGTATGCAATAACGCCAGGCTGGCCTGCAAGTTCTTCATTTAAATGCCTTATTCCAGGCAGCACCAGTGATTGGTGACACTGGCCAACCTCTTTTAACCCCACCCACCTGGATGTCGATATTGAGGGTTTAGATAATATATCATAACATATTTATGTCATTAAATCGTATGCATTTTCAAAAGAAAAATAGCAGAATGCACTTTATTTTTAAAATCTTTACATTCACACACTACTGATAAATATTTCACACACCAATTAAAGGACCACTATAGGCACCCAGACCACTTCAACTCAATTAAGTGGTCTGGGTGCCTGGTCCATCTAGTGTTAACCCTGCAGGTGTAAACATAGCAGTTTCAGAGAAACTGCTATGTTTACACTAGGGTTAATCATGCATCTGGCTCTAGAGGCGCTTCCGCAATTCTCAGTGTGAAAATCACAGTGAGAAGATGCTGGACATCCATAGGAAAGCATTGAGAAATGCTTTCCTATGGACTGTTTCAATGCGTGCGAGGCTCTTGCCGCGCATGCGTATTCGGCGCTGACGACGGCAGAGGGATTAGAGTTCCCCAGCGCCGAAAGAGCCCGGCTCTGGAGAAAGGTAAGTGTTTAACCCCTTCAGCCCAGCGGAAGTGGGATCCTGAGGGTAGGGGAGGACCTAAAGACCCTATAATGGTCCTTTAAGCAAGCACGTACACACACTTGATACATGATCGACAGTTAATTTCTTGCTCCTTACAGGCAAACTATCATTTTAGCTACCAGAATTTTTTTTTTTTCAAATTGCCTTTCCACAAACACAATAGTAATTTACATGAAATACACACACATTTAAAATGCCTAAATAATAGTGATGTCTAATTTTAGAAGTCACCACCCTCTTACTGCTTCCATAACACTTGTCCAAATTGAGAACCAGTAGGTCTAAGCCCTAGAGTGCATCTCAACAGCTAGATTGTAAACATTTTATTTTATAAGAAGTCATTCTAGGAATGCCATCCTTTTGCTTCTTATGTATATAGGTTGCAAAGTACAAAATGAGATTCGGATGCTCTAAATGCCATGTATTCATGGAGAGCAATAATTTGCCTCACTTTCAGAAATGTTCCTCATAATTATACATGAAACCCATAATTTCCCACAGAGGCACCACTTATTGACTCCACATATTGTTCATATTTTCCACATACATTTCCAAAAGGTAGAAATACAAGACCTCTTAAAACTTTAATTTCTAAATATATTATCAATATATAGATCATTTACAAAGAAGTCAATTTTGAAGGGATTTAGTCCACTTTAGACACTGGTTTTACCTGAGCACTGTGTGTAATTTCTTCTCTCTCTTTCACATCCATATAAGACAGGGCATCTGTGGGTTCCCTCTCGCATGGATCATAAAGACCAGGTCCACCTACATCACAGAATTAGCTCTTAGATTATATTGCATTTATTTATTTTTTAAATTCTTTATTTTATTTGTGCAGCAGATAACATAAAACAGTAGTCATGCAGAGCCACGACAGCAACTGCAGGCATTTTCATAGTGTGACAAATACGTGGCAGTGTAAACGGCACATTTTTTATTTATTTTTTTTGAGTGACATGTAAGAAACAAACTCATGTAGTTAGAATGTATAAGCTTTCAGTGCTTGATAGGTACATAGACTGAAAATAGAAAACCAGTGTCAAAAGTAAAGATCGCGCTTAGACGCTTAATATGCTTACAGTTGCTTGAAGAATATGCTTAAAATGCGCTTTGAAGTTTGCCTGGCATATAGTAATATAGTAAAGATTGCGCTTCAACGTTTATTATGCTTAAAGTCGCTAAAAATATGCTTAAATTACGCCGTAAAGTTTGCCTGGCATATAGTAATATAGTAAAGATCGCGCTTCAACGCTTATTATGCTTAATGTTGCTTAAAATACGCTTGAAGTTTGCCTGGCATATATTAATTCGTTCTATTTGTTGTGCTGTAAGTGCCTTGCTGCAGTATAACAATCATTAACGTAAAATGACAATGCAAAACTTGAAACAGACATGTATGTTACGCAGCATAAGGTGCAGACAGCAGAGGCACAAATAGGCGCAATCTCGCTTGTATCTAAGCTAGTCTGGACATAGTTAATTCAGATTTAACATGAGAGTAACAAAGAGATTAAGCCTAGCTCGTGGGACCTAATTGCTAAGTAGCATATCAGTAAGATTGCACTAAAGTAAGGAAAATTAAGAAAAATAAAAAAGTATCTGTCGCTAGAGATTTGTAAAATACAGAATTGTTTTAAACACGCTGTACTACGCTAAAAACGACAGCCCTGTTAGCCTTAATTTTGCATAGGTGAGAGGACTGTGTTGTGAACACTATCAGTAGGTCTAAAGTAATATAACAGAGCTTAAGTTAGCAAAAACATGTACATTTTAACAGGTGGCAGAGACAAGCGGGTAACACAGCCATACATCACTGGTAGTGAAGAGCTATCTGTAGTGGCAGGTTATCTGGTATGCCAGTCCCGTTAAGCGATCCGTCAGCCTATCCCCCTGCTGGGCAGTAAGCCTTCATGTGCGGGCAGTTCAGGCAGTTGCTGGTGCGTGCTGGATTTGCCTGTGTGGTATGTTAGGTGCCTTCTCGGGATTCCCTCCCTGGCGGGTCGTGGCTGGATTCTCCGTCGGTCCTGCCCGCCGGTGTGCAGTGTCTCCGTGTCTAGGTCGGCGTCATGGTAGGCTTTGTATGGCCCCATACGTGGGGCGGCTTCTTGTTTGCCGAGGTTCTCAGGGGCCGTCGGGGTGCAATCAGGTCGGGTGCTTTGAGTCTGCTTACCCGTCCGCCCAAGCAGATGCTGGCGGTTACATCGCCGGGCTTGTGTTCTTGGAGCACGTGGCAGGGCCCCATAGTGTCGGCGCCGGGTCGCAGGGCGATTCCAGGGGGCCACCGTTTCAACCGCTTGCCTGAGGGTGAGCCCCCCGCGACAGAGCAGAGTCCAGAAGCTCCTGCAGTGTTCGTCAAAGGCCTCCAGGGGCCTTGTCGTTGGTCTGGGCTTGTGTGAGGGTGTTGGGTCGGGTTGCCGCCGAGCCGCCATCTTGGTAAGGTCCTGGCGGCGCGTTTTCCTCGCGGGCAGTGAGGCCTGTGAGATTGCCGTCCGCTGTGGTGTGGCTTTCCTGTGTGGACCGGGATAACCCCCGCCGGTCAAAAGGGGTGCTGGTGTGCGTGCCTGGTTCCGTCTGGGTAAAGGCGAGTGGCTTTCCCGCCCAAGCTTCAGCACCAGTAGGCCGCATATGGTGTCCAGCGCCCCCTTGGCCGACGGGCCTCGGGGTTGTGACTGCCGCTTCAGTGGTGCCTCCCCAGCATGGGTAGCGCATCCAATTGTGTCTGCCATTGTCGTCGCTGTTTGTTTGCCCCCGTTTAATGTCCGTTGAGCGGGAGCTCATGGCGCCCGCGTCTGCTTCGCTTGGCGGTCAGACTCCGCCCCCCTATATTGCATTTATATGATGCTTGGTATTAGGTTCAACATTATTTAGTGTAGAATGCCAATATTTCCTATAGAAAGCATTGAATCAAAATAAAGACATCCTGGGCATATTGTGAAAATTACTTTTTCCGCTATGCCCTCATTGTTACAGTTGCTTCCACATGTGCAAGCAGTATAGAAGAGGAAGGTACCGTATTTTTCACTCCATAAGACGCACCACACCATAAGACGCACCTAGTTTTTAGAGGAGGAAACCCAGAAAAAAAAATATTCTGAACAAACTGTCCCATAGTGTTTCTTACTATAGGACAGTTTGTTCAGAATATTTTTTTTCTCCCCTGTCCCATAGTGTTCCTTACCACCCACTCCCCTCTCCTGTCCCATAGTGATCTTTAACCCCCTCCTCCCCTGTCCCATAGTGTTCTTTAACTGTGGCAACTGACATTTAATTATGCATGCAGGAGAGACATTTTGTGTTAATTATTGTCTTCCCCACCCATTTATAAATATGTAATAATAAGTCACTGTATGTTGCCTGCTATGATTAGACTGTTTGTAATTTTATTGAGTTTTCACAGCAATGTTAATGTAATCACCATATGGGCTAGTCCCAAGTAAAATAAAGTTTTAGTCAGTTCTACTTCACCCTCATTTTGGAGTCCTGTCTCTTAATGGGGCAATCTGCTATAAGGGATTGCTATGCTATGCATATTCCCTTGCTATAATCACTCCTAAGCTCTTTTAAGAGCTCGTTCCTGCTTCGCTCTGAAGGAAGAGAGGTTCGGCCTACGGTGCTTGGAATACTCAAGAAGCGCTAGGAGCATCCATCAACGGAGGTACCCAGTCGGGGTGCTAGGTGATCCGTTACAGCAATGTCTACTGCACCACCCTGATCTATTATTTTAGTTACCCAATCAAAAAAAATCTATAAGATTAGTTTGGCATGATCTCCCTGAAGTAAACCCATGTTGTCTCTGATCCTGAAATCCATGTGTTTTTAGATGTTCAACAAGCCTATCCTTTAACATGGTTTCCATTACTTTCCCCACTACTGAAGTAAGGCTTACTAGCCTATAGTTGCCCGACTCCTCCCTACTACCTTTCTTGTGAATGGGCACAACATTCGCTAACTTCCAATCTTCTGGGACTAC
The DNA here is from genome assembly GCF_036172605.1 of Pelobates fuscus. Taxonomy (NCBI): domain Eukaryota; kingdom Metazoa; phylum Chordata; class Amphibia; order Anura; family Pelobatidae; genus Pelobates; species Pelobates fuscus. Next base: position 119,396,072 of record NC_086325.1, read on the forward strand.
TCCTGTTAACAATGATTGGTTAAATAAATCTGTTAATGGTTTTGCTAGTACACCACTCAGCTCTTTTGATAACTTTGGGTGTGTTCTATCAGGTCCCATTGACTTATTTGTCTTTACTTTTGACAGTTGAAATAGAACCCCCTCCTCTGTAAACTCACATGTAATAAATTACTAATTTGTCCTTTTTCCTAACTGAGGTCCCTTTCCTTCATTTTCATCTGTAAATACTGAACAAAAATATTCATTGAAGCAGTCAGCTAGACCTTTATCCTCTTCTACATAACATTCCTTCTTTTGTTTTTAATCTAACTAACCCTAGTTTTACTTTCCTTTTCTCATTTATGTATCTAAAAAATGTTTTGTCCCTTTTTTTACTGACTGTGCTAATTTCTCTTCTGTGTATGATTTAGAAGCTCTGATAACTTGCTTAGCCTCTTTCTGCCTAATCTTATAGATCATTCTGTCTGCCTTCCTCACTCTGGTTTTTTTTATAATTACTAAATGCTAACTTTTAGTTTTTTACTATTTTGGCCACATCTGCAGAGTTCCACAATGGTTTCTTGAATTTTTTGCTTTTACTGACAAGCCTAATGCAACTTTCTGTTGCCTTCAGTAGTGGAACTTTTAAATAATCCCATTTATTTTGGACTCCATTTAAATTGCTCCAGTCTGATAATGACTCCTTTACACATATTCTAATTTTAGAAAAGTCTGTTTTTCTAAAGTCTAAAACTTTTGTTTTTGTGTCAGTCACTGTTCTTATATTAAACCACACTGACTGATGATCACTGGATCCTAAACTTTCACCTACAGTAATATCTGATACCAAATCTCCATTTGTTAACACTAAATCTAGTATGGCCTCTTTACGAGTTGGCTCCTCAACGACTTGTTTTAGAGACAATCCCAGTAGAGAGTTTAGAATATGTGTGCTCCTGGCACAAGCAGCTATTTTGTTTTCCAATTCACATCAAGAAGATTAAAGTCGCCCATGATGATAACTTTCCCCTTCATTGTCATTTTAGCTATTTCCTCAACTAGTAGATTATCTAGCTCTTCTATTTGTCCTGGGGGCCTGTAAATCACACCTACACAAGTTACTGTGTGATTACCAAATTCCACCGTAACCCAAACAGACTCTATGTTCGTCTCACTAACTTTTATTAGGCTAGATGTTATGCTATCTTTCACATACAGGGCCACCCCTCCTCCTTTCTTGCCTTCCCTGTCTTTTCTATATAAAGCGTTCACTGGTATTGCTTATGTCCCAGTCATTTTTCTCATTATACCATGTCTCAGTAACAGCGACTAAATCTAAAGGATCTTAACATGTATAGCTTGGAGGAAAGACGAGACAGGGGGGATATAATAGAAACATTTAAATACATAAAGAGAATCAACACAGTAAAGGAGGAGACTATATTTAAAAGAAGAACAACTATCACAACAAGAGGACAGTCTTAAATTAGAGTGGCAAAGATTTAAAAATAATTTCAGGAAATATTACTTTACAGAGTGGGTAGTGGACGCATGGAATAGCCTTCCAGCTGAAGTGGTGGAGGTTAACACAGTGAGAGAGTTTAAGCATGCGTGGGATAGGCATAAGGCTACCCTAGACTACAGATAAGGCCAGGGACTAATTAAAGTATTTAGAAAAATTGGGCAGACTAGATAGGCTGAATGGTTCTTATCTGCCGTCACATTCTATGTTTCTATGAAGCAGATTTTTTCCCATTGAACAAAAGAAAAAAGTAAAAGCCATATTTTTTTGTGCTTACAACCCAACAAGATTGAATAAAAAAACGTTGGATTGTTGTTAATGACCACCAAAGTCACACAGGCCACTTCATCTCAACGAAGTGGCCATCTCATTTTAACCATTCAAGGTAAAACATTGCTGTTTTGTATATACAGCAATGTTTATCTTGAACGGTTAAACACACCTCCTCCAGTGGCTGTTACACTGGCTGCTACTGGAAGCACTTTTGCTGCAATGACAGAGGAAAACTGCCACATGATGTTGCAGTCACCATAGAAAAACATCAATTCAATGCTTTCCTATGGGGAAGCTTGGATGCACATGCAGAAATTGCTGGGCATGTGAGTCACATACCCTATGCAGAGCACTGGAATGGACCACGCCAGAGGAGGTGATGCCTCCTCTATAACTTCGTGGGAGAGGAGATGAAGAGGTAAGCAGTGCTAAGGCAGCCTCTGCACATGCAAAAAGGTAAGTAAAAAGCTTTATTTTATTATTTATGGCACAAAGGGGGCACCTCTATAACTAGGGACAGTGTTCCTTTAACACTTACTGCCAATACAAGTTTAAATAATCTTACCAGATAGGAGGATCCCGGATGCTAGACACTCCATGACTCTTCGCAAAGCTTCCCCAGCTCCCAGCGGCCTATTGCAAGTGCCTATTGCCTTTTCACATATGAGTTCCAAAGGCTGTGAGAATTATAATGCATAAAAAAGTATTAAGTTATCAGCATGAACAGACAAACCATACATCCCAGAACAGTGAAATGTTAACACCTGATGCTACTATGTCCAAAATACAGACATTGTCAATCCCCCTCACCCCCTTTCTTTTTTGTTTGATTAGGTTAAACATTTAGAAGAATGAGATAGCATTTATAAATAAAACATATTTTTCTTTGTTTAAGGAGTTATTCTATAGTAAATAATGCAAATGAACAATACAGATTTAGTGGTGCTGGATTGAAATGTCTTATCATCTGAACCCCAACATGACCAACTCACCCATCCTTTCAGCCGGGTCCAGTTTGGAACTCTGTTGCAGAGATCTCTCAGTATGCGTAGTACAATTACACAAGATTTTAATCCATTGGCTCTCGCCTAAAATAGACAAAATTGTTCCAGTTCTGCTTCTTGTGCGCATATGTCACCTCAACCTACAAAGGCCTCGGACAGATTCTTATATGATTATCAAGTAGTAAATGATTAGATTCATGCAAAGAATACTACAGAATGGCAAACTTAAAGGCATTCTTAAATAGAACTGAAAAAGCTAAATGTAAAGATTGCTTTTGTAGCCTCATGATAATGCATCAGGGAACTTTAGTAAAGCTAACCCCATATGAATGATATTCCTGCCACTGACTAGGACCCTGTAGTACAAAGGCCACATAGAAGAACATGTCACTAGTGTTTTATCTGAAAAGCCCACTAGTAAACAAGTATATTAGCAGCTGGGGAAGAGTGAGCAATATCTAATTGCAGACCAGATAGAAGGCACTGCTGCTGGACAAGATAGATATAAACAGAATAGAACACTACTCCACTACGTAATAAAGATTACAGTGCATTTAAACATTAAGTCATAGAAAAAAAGGAAATAAAAACCTCATAAGGCTACAATAACAATAAGGTAAGAACAAATAGCCAACCTGAAACCATTTGGCATGTCGCAGAGACGCCAAGGCGTTCAGGCATTTCTGCCTGTCCAATAAGTCCGGAGGATCTTTCATCGCAACATTTTCTACTGATAAGATGGGATAAAAAAAAAAAAAGAAAAAAAAAAAAGACAGATACAATTTGACCAAGGGGATTCTGTCACAGGAAGAGCATGGCAGCATCTGAACAAGCTAATAAGACTCCCAGAGAAACTGAATGGTTCACAAAGTGCACTGCGGTTATTTAATCCAAAGGCCATTCAAGAAGTAATGTGCAACACAAAGCAAAGGAGGCATTCACTTCCAGTTTACAAATCGATAACAGCTACGTACCATCTGGGATCTTATTAAGTATGCACAACATATTTCAGGACATAAAAATAGGTATGTAGCACTTTCATCCCTCTAACAAGGATAGCAAGGTGTCAATTCTAATTATGTTAGTTTATGCTTATTTCGTTTTCCATTTGTCAAAATGAATTCTGACTTGCAAACAACAGATTTCAGGAGCATACGTAAGGCTACATTTTAAAAACATGTTCTCTCAACTATCATAAGAAAACCTTCAGTGTGAGTTTTCCAATTTATATTGGTGACAAACTTTTTAACATACATATTGTACACCCAATATCAACAATAAAATGACTGATGTAAATCTACAATGTAAAGTTTACAGAATTTAAATATTTTTTTTAAACCCATATCTTCTTTTTTAGATTTATCCATCATGTGAGCTGATATTATGGGGCAGAGAAATGCCAGACATCCAAGTCAAGAGCTATTTTCGAAATTTTATTGCCATTCTATATTCACAGAAATATGCAATGTTCAGTTGCTGCAAGACACGATCCTGTTTGCCATTGCATTTCTTTTTAAATACGGCTAAATAGCTTTATATTCATTAAAAAATAATGTGCATACACATGCGAATTCATTGTGGTACTAAAATATGTTATTTTGAAACAAGGCACTGAGCCTTGAAAATAACTGCTGCAAAGAAAATTGTTGACTGTCTGACCTCTACGATAAAGACCTGCAATAAATTGACTTTGCTAATTTTTATTTTTACAGGGTAGGCTGAACACAATACTCTACTGGATCATATTTAAAGGCATAAACATTTTCATAATGCCAGTGTCACATTAACAAATTCTATAATGAATGTGCTAAAATGAAAACAAACATTAGAGTCAGGCTATTTTTTAGAGGGACACTCTAAAGCACCAAACTACTACTTTTTAATAGACACTGTCCTTGCAGTCTGCCACTTCTCTCAAACTGCAATATTTGCACTTGTCACCAAGGCTGTATTTAGTGGTTGCTGATCTCCGTAGAGGAGGAGAGTCTGCTGCACTCTGATGTTCGAGTATTCCTTTAATGAAAATTTTAGCCTGATCAGTCCTGTTTTAATTTTGACTCTCTCTGGGCTTTTACAATTTGGTTGGTGCGCTTTGACTGCCAGCAGACAAGGTTAAAACAAATTTGTTTTGAGTTGAGAGGAAAATTTACTTTCTGTCTGGAGTTTTAGAACAAATAAGGTCATAACAAATCATGCTCACATCGACATACAAAAAACCTATCCAAAATAATTAAGTGTATAGTATAGAAAAGGGGTAAATTAGAATTGTATAATTTAGCAAGCAAAAATAAAATAATTAAAATTTAAAAAAAATAAACATAAGGATCAATTATTTCTCTTCTCATCTTATGGCATTTTTATATGAATCTTGCCCTTCCAGTAAAGTCTAGTAAAATAAATTTAAATGAGTGTCACATTGTGTTTAAGGACTGTTTCTGTAAAATAAATTATACAAGTAAAAGCAAAATTTGGGCAGCAATGTTTTATTTTAATTGCATCCAATCAAATGAACGAAGGAAGCCGTAAACAATGTGCGTTGACTGAAAAGTGGTTTAGGGCTGAATTTATTCAGTTTAGATTTTCTGAATATTTTTTAATAGGCAAAAATGCTGGCCTTTTTAATCTTTAGAGTCTTGCTTAGTGGCATCTGAATTTTTATTATCCTCTGTCATTAATAAAGCTCACAGGTTGATGGGTAAAACATCAAAATGAAATGTTGCTTCCTAAACATGTTATAATGTAAAAAATACATATATTATTGTGTAAAAAGCCAGAAATATTCTTTGCATAAAATATGCTTTGAAGTAAAAAAAAATCCTTTCAATTACATCGTCTTAATATTGTATTTAGATTCTTGTCCTAGATTCAGATTGTCAGAAGTGCTACAGACGTATTTTCAGACCTGACGAACTCCACAGCAGATGTTTGCATTGCATTATTTCTCACTAACACATTTAGAAAGTCACAAAGCTCAGATTAGATACTCTTGTATCCCAAATGAAAGCTGCAAATGTTTAAAGGTGCAGTTCCAGAAAAATGATATTTACCACAATGCCTCTGGAGCTTATATTAGCTAAAATATATATATAACGGAGCAGATAGCAGAACATATTAAATTTACCATAACAAAGCATTCATGCTACTCAGTCCCCAATGGATATAAATTTAGACAAATTATGCATCTCCAGCAATCTCGTGGCATTGTTCCCCTTGGTTTTCAAAAATGGTAAAATAACCCTTACCAAAATATCGTATTTATGAAATATTTAGTAGGTTCATGGTTATAATGGCTGAATAAAAGTCCCATAACATTTTATTTAAAAATTCAAAAGTCCATGTTAAATGGTGGGGCTGCACCTTTAGATGCTCAGGAAGGTAGGTACCAATAGCATCTTGCAAAGCACATGGATTTAGCAAATACATTTCAATGTGAACATCTGCTCCAAGCTCACATATAAATTGGAAAGAAGTACAGTAAATGAGTGGTTATGAAAAACTGAAGACACAGTCTGAAAGGCTGCAGAATGTGCACACCTACACAAATCAGTAATATACTGGGCAAGGTGAAAAGCATTTCAGAATCCAATTGGTTTTCAGTTGAGAATGTTACTGACTGATTATGTGTTACTGTGACCATGGCATTGGAAAGTCTTTGGAATAGCTCTACTCACGTTTAAGTAATGCTTCCCCCCCTTTTTCTGATATGCCTATTTTGCCATCTAGAAAAGGGTTGCAATGACTAAAATTACAATGTATAAAGACAGAAAAACAATACAAAAAATACAAAGATTACTTTGCATCTGACTTTGTCCACTATAAATGTATGCTGTGCTCCTACAGCATGGCTCTTTCCTCTGCAAAAGTAAACTACTTCCACACCCTTATAAGCACACTGTCCCATCAACCCAAACACCTTTTTCCTCCTTTTGATGCTCTTCTTCGCCCTGTGACTCCCTTCCACCACCTTGTCCGCCACAAACTTTGCATCTCATTTCACTGAGAAGATCTCTACAATCAGGAAAGAGATCTCTAATCTCTCTCCTACCCCTATCAATACATCATCCAACCCCACTCTCCCCCTGCCATCCTATGCTCATTTGAACCTGCTACAGCACAAGAGGTTTCTGCTCTGCTCCTGTCCTCCCGCCCCACCACCTGCTCCCTCAATCCTATTCCCTCGCATCTCATCCGCACTTTGTCTCCCTCTCTTGCTCTTCCTCTTGCTAACATTTTCAATCTCTCCCTTTCCTCTGGCACATTTCCCTCACCCTTCAAACAAGCAACTGTAACCCCGATTCTGAAAAAGCCCAACTTGATCCCAACTCCCCATCCAACTACCGCCCTATCTCGCTACTGCCATTTGCCTCCAAGATCCTCGAGAGAGTTGTGTACGTCAGATTGACAGACTTTCTCGAATCCAACTCTCTGCTTGACCCCCTTCAGTCTGGATTCCGCGCTGGTCACTCTGTTGAAACTGATGTGACCAAAGTATCCAACGATTTAATTGCTGCTAAATCTCACGGCCAATACTCTATCCTAATCCTCCTTGATCTTTCGGACGCCTTTGACACTGTTGATCATCAACAGCTTCTTCACATTCTTCGTAACTTTGGCCTACTGCTCTCTCCTGGTGCTCCTCCTACCTCTCCCAGCACTCTTTCAGTGTTTCTTTCTCTGGCTCTGCCTCTTCTCTCCAATCCCTCTCTGTTGGTGTTCCCCAAGGGTCTTTCCCCTTGGTCCCCTATTGTTCTCAATCTACACTAACTCCCTTGGCACACTCATCAGCTCCTTTGGCTTCCAGTATCATCTCTATGCCGATGACACGTAGATTTATCTGTCTTTCCCTGATTTCTTACCACCCCTCTTGATTTGTGCCCCTGACTGCCTCTCTGCTATTTCCAACTGGATGGCTGCTCACTTCCTTAAACTCAACCTGTCCAAAACAGAACTTCTAGAACCTCAAGTGCTGCTACTCCTGTGTCTGTCTCCATCCAAGTCAACGGCGCTACTATCACCTCTACTTGGTAGGCTCGCTGCCTAGGGGTTCTTTTTGATTCTGACCTCTCTTTTACTCCCCATGTCCAATCGATAGTCGAATCCTGTCGCTTCCAACTCAAGAACATAGCGCGCATCCGCCCATATCTAACGCCGGACGTGGCTAAGATACTGGTTCATGCTGTTCTCTCTCGCCTCGACTACTGCAATCCCCTTCTCATCGGTCTTACATGTTCCCAGCTTGCACCGCTGCAATCTATAATGAATGCGGCTGCGAGGCATATTGTCTTGTCCGGTCGCACCTCCCACGCCTCCACGCTCTGTCAGTCCCTGCATTGGCTTCCAGTTAGACATAGAGCCCAATTCAAAATTCTGGCGCTTGCTTACAAATCCCTACATAATGCTGTTCCATCATACCTATCCTCCCTCATACACAAATATGTCCCGCCGAGACCCCTGCGCTCAGCCCAAGACCTACGCCTATCCTCTTACCGGATCCCCACCTCTGATGCTCACCTTCAAGACTTCTCCAGGGCTGCACCTATTCTGTGAAACTCCCTTCCCTCCTCAATCAGACTTTCACCCAGCCTCCTCTCCTTCAAAAAATCTTTGAAAACTCACTTCTTCATTAAAGCGTATCAATTAAACTGTCAGCAGGTTTCTCATCCCCCACCCCATGACTCCTTTCCTGCAACTGTCAAAAATGACCTACCAAGCACTCAATAAACCCTTCTCTAACAAACTATTTAATTCCCCTACTTTAACCCTTTGTGTCACTATACCCCACTCCCTCTAGCATGTAAGCTCATCGAGCAGGGCCCTCAACCCCCACTGTTCCTGTACGTCCAGTGGTCTGATCTCAATTATGTGTCTGTTAGTCCACCCATTGTACAGCGCTACGGAATTTGTTGGCGCTATATAAATAAAAAAATAATAATAATAATAATTGGGTGCTAATTATATTTATTAGAGTTGTGAGCAAATACTGTTCAGCTGTGCTGAACGAAATAGATTTGCATATACAATTATATAGTGAGCGCTCTACCTTAATATAAGTGATAGATCCCCCATTGAGGAAGGCAAAACGCCAAAACTTTATATGTAGAGTTTTTATCAAATCACTGATTAATACAAATCTTTTTATGCGCAAGTATAATCTAGTGTGCTTTGGGTTATTCTTTATTCTGAACGAAATATATGCCTGCTAATTGCTGGATGAACAAATCGATTTAGATATCCAGTGATATTTTATTTGTTTAGCACAGTTGAATGGATTTTTTCTAGGATTTACACAGGGTTGGATTTAACTCACCTAAAAAAAACATCCTGCATCCTACTACTATATTGAACTCATGTCCAACTCCTAAACACCCTTTGAGCCACAACTCTACCTATCTCAAGTTTTAAATCCTCTTAAAATCCTCTTCGTATTCAAACTCTTGCGTTAATGGTTAACCCTTCTCCAACCTGAATGCCACCCCTTACCCTAACCACTTCTAAAATTATATTTAACCCTATTTGTATTTACATGGCAGCATACACTCACAGATTCAAACTAGGTAAAGCACCATCAGAAATATGCATAAATATGAATATTGTTTTCATGTCTGCAGTGTCCAGCGAATAAATGTATTAAGCTCACTTTATCTACCTTAGGGGGTGACTTGGAAATGACATGTAAACCAGGCCCTGTATTTATAGAATAGATTGAAACCCATGAAAGGTCCAATACTCTACGCTGTTGTCTTAGAGAAAAATTAGAATGTTGCTAAAATGCTGCGTAAAAGCTTCTATGGTTGCCATACGCATCCTGATAACTTTGTAGTGGGATACTTCGGGAAAAAAACAAATTAAGACATGTCTGGCAATATATAATTTCCCATGAACTTCCACTTTTAAAGAGTACAGTTGGCCACCAACAATCATAATGACTTTACTCCTCCACGTAAGAACAAACCTATAGCTGATAATATTTTATAAAACAAATGCTACTTAGGGATACTATACCATTCGTACTGAGTATGCCATTCTTGTTTTACGCTGTCTTTTAGTGGTAACTCCCTTAGTGCATATGCACAGCTAGTGAATTTTACTCTGAAATTACCAATGGATTTAGCACTCTTTTGCAGCCAGTCAGCAACTGTGTAAGCAGAATCCTATAAGAAGTACAAATGAAAGGATCATGGGGTGAGGGCAAGAAGAAAACGGACTTGCATCATACTATCTTGTACATTAACATTATTAGAATGATGTGTCTTCATGTTCTGCCAGAAAGCTGGAAATATCTTGATACAGTTAAATTTTCATTTTGTTTTTCAGATGCTATGATCAGGGACCAACTGCACAAGAACCAAGACTTAAATCACAAAATACTAAATTGTGTTTATTCACATAACGTAACATTAATATAACATTCAATGGGAACTTAACACAAAATATAGACTTGGTTAAATCTTTATGATTTATAATGCAGACTTCCATTTCCATTGCTGCCTACTGATGCACTATTTTGACAATGGTAGAATCTCTAGTAAATAAAAATGTTAATTAATAAAAAAAATATGTTTAACCCCTTAAGGACACATGACATGTCTGACATGTCATGATTCCCTTTTATTACAGAAGTTTGGTCCTTAAAGGGACACTGTAGGCACCCAGACCACTTTTGCTCATTGGAGTGGTCTGGGTGCCAACTCCCACTACTCCTAACCCTGCAAGTGTAATTATTGCAGTTTTTTATAAACTGCAATAATTACCTTGCAGAGTTAACTCCACCTCTAGTGGCTGTCTAATAGACAGCCACTAGAGGTCTCTTCCTGGTCCATAGCACAGGAAACCTGTGCTAGAGCGTCGCTGGACGTCCTCACGCTGTGTGAGGACCTCCAGCGTCGCTCAAATCCCCATAGTAAAGCATTGAAATTCGTTTTCAATGCTTTCCTATGGGGAGACCTAATGCGCATGCGCGGAATTGCCGCGCATGCGCATTAGGTCTCCTCGGCCGGTGGGCGGGATCAGTCTCGCCCGCTGGCCGACGGAGCCAGTAGGAGGAGCGGCGCGGAGGAGGAGACAGCGGCGAGGGACATCGCCGCTGCCTCAGGTAAGTGACTAAAGGGGTTTTCACCCCTTCAGTAACTGGGGATTGGTGGGTGGGAGGGAGAGGGACCCTCCAGTGCCAGGAAAACGGATTGCTTTCCTGGCACTGGAGTTTCCCTTTAAGGGGTTAAAATAAAAGTCTGAAATAACAGTGCTTGCTTATAATATACTAGACTAAAATACATTACTAGGTTTATTCAGATCTTTGCTAAGAGAAGAACCGCACAAAGATAAATGATGACACTGGATTAATTCAGAAAAGAGTTGAAACAGTATACAGTAACAATTTTCCCCTTCAGTTTACCCACTTCCTGCTTATGTGGCCCCTGAATCTGCTTTAAAGGGACACTATATTTACCTGAACAACTACAGCTTAATGTAGCTATTCTGGTAAGTATAGTTAGCCCCTGCGGGCTTTTGCTGTAAACAAGGTCTTTTCAGAGAAAAGGCAGTGTTTACATTGCTCGTTAAGGACACCTTAACTGACCGTCACTTAGATACCACTAGAGGCGCTTCCTGGTTCACGGAAGTTCAGCATATCCACGCTCTGCATGGATGCACTGAAACTTTCCCCATACAGGTGCAGTGAGTAAATGCATCTCTATGAGGAAATGCTGATTGACACAGTGCAGCGTTTTGCCACGCATGCACAATAGCCCCCCAATGCTTTCCTATAGGAAAACATTGGATTGGTTGAGAATAATTCTGCTGTTTTGCCATTGATTATATATAAAATCTGATTTGGAATGAGACAGCCACTAGAGGCTGGATTAACCCTATTATAAACATAGCAATTTCTCTGAAACTGCTATGTTTATAGAAAAAAGGGTTAAACCTAGCTGGACCTGGCACCCAGACCACTTCATTAAGCTGAAGTGGTCTGGGTGCCTATAGTGGTCCTTTAACAGTCAACTTATTCTGCAACGCTGTCCAAGAAACAGTACAAACGTTTGCAACAAGACAAGTTGAACATACTGTAGTAGAATGGGAATCCTGCTCAAAAGTACAAATTTTCTTGTTACACCGCCAAATAGAAAAAGCTTAATGAAGCAGTTTGTGTATAGATCATGCCTCTGCAGTCTCCCTAGTCAATTATCTGTCATTAGTTGTTAAATCCCTTTGTTTATCCAGTCCTAGTCACACTTCCACTACATGTGACTTACACAGCCGTCCTAAACACTTCCTGTAAAACGAGATCTAAAGTTTAAACAGTGTTAAATTTAGAACCTGTAAATCCAGCTCTGTTAATAGCTGCAGGAGCCTCCTGTATGTGATTTAAGTTCAATTTACAGTGCAAAAGATTAAAACATCTAAAATACATTTAAGATGTTACAGAGAGGCCGTGTGCTGCTGTGACAGCCTGGGAAGCAGTTTCCCTTTTAGTATATGTTCTTCGTCACTGTAACCTTCCTGTCTAAAATCTAGTCAGGCAAATTTAAGACTTTGAATGTAAATAAATATTCTTCATAAAACATCTTTTCAACAAAGCAACTTATTTCAAGAAAGCAACTTAGTTTTCTTGAGATAATCAGAAAAATATTTAAAAAAATATATGGCCTTTCTGGGCTTCCCTAAAGATCTGATTGAAAGTTAAACATTTTTTTTTTTTAATTCTTTATTTTTGCGTGCTGCAAACCCACAATAGGTTTACCATATGCATAATAGCAGGTATTAACATATTTCAAAAAAGATTATACAATGCATGTGTCAGAGCTTAGCACAAATTTTTCTTTTAGTTATAAAGTTAAACATTTTATGTTTCATGCTGGCTAGCTCTTCAGTCAGGGAGGCGTGGCTAGGGCTGCAGCAACAAAATTAAAAGTAAATAACTTTTAAATGACATAATTGAGAAGTGAGACTGCAGGGGCTGTTCTATGCAATACAATTGCTTCATTTAGCTAAATGTTGTTTTGGTGCCTACAGTACCCCTTTAAAGTTCTAATGACAATTTATCCTAACTCATTGGTTTTCTAGATCCTTTCCCATTAAATGTTCTACTCAATTAACACTGTAAGTGCTATGCGCCTGATAAAAGATAATGGAGTTTACTTATATAACAGTAGAAATCCAAATAATCTGGGAATTCAAGGCCCAGATTAATTGTGAAACACAGAATGCAATTAATCCTTAAAGGGACACTGTAGGTACTATAACCATTTCAGCTAATAAAAGTGGTTACATGTCAGGACCCTCTCCCTGCAACCTTCTATATGACAGATTTGTTAAACTAAACATAACTGACAAAAATAACGCATAGCTCTGACCAGAGAGGAGTTGTGTCAGCACCAATATGGAATGAGCTTGTAGGCAATTCCAACATTTTCCTATGCCTTTCTGATAACTGGGGCTGTGCATGGCCATGCAAGCACAGCATCAATTCTCATATTGACAGAGGAAGTCTGACAGAGGGGAGCAGCAGCTGAGAACCAGGAGGTGTAATTTGTAGCTCTTTGACAGGGCCTTAAAACATAGCTATGGGCTCTATTTTAAAGGAACACTATAGTCACCTAAATTACTTTAGATAAATAAAGCAGTTTTAGTGTATAGTTCATTCCCCTGCAATGTTACTGCTCAATTCACTGTCATTTAGGAGTTACATCACTTTGTTTCTGTTTATGCAGCCCTAGCCACACCTCCCCTGGCTATGATTGACAGAGCCTGCATGCAAAAAAAAACTGGTTTCACTTTCAAACAGATGTAATTTACCTTAAATAATTGTATCTCAATTTCTAAATTGAACTTTAATCACATACAGGAGGCGCTTGCAGGGTCTAGCAAGCTATTAACATAGCAGGGGATAAGAAAATCGTAATTAAACAGAACTTGCAATAAAGAAAGCCTAAATAGGGCTCTCTTTACAGGAAGTGTTTATGGAAGGCTGTGCAAGTCACATGCAGGGAGGTGTGACTAGGGTTCATAAACAAAGGGATTTAACTCCTAAATGGCAGAGGATTGAGCAGTGAGAATGCAGGGCTATGTTCTATACACCAAAACTGCTTCATTAAGCTAAAATTGTTCAGGTGACTATAGTGTCCCTTTAAAGCCATTTTTTTCTTAGTTTGACAAATTTGTCAAAGATAACAGTGACATTTTTGGCACCATTACCAATTTAACAAGCGTAAGTGGTTATGTTGCCTAGTGCATCCTTAAAGGGACACTATAGTCACCTGAACAAATTTAGCTTAATGAAGCAGTTTTGGTGTATAGAACATGCCCCTGCAGCCTCACTGCTCAATCCTCTGCCCTTTAGGAGTTAAATCCCTTTGTTTATGAACCCTAGTCACACCTCCCTGCATGTGACTTGCACAGCCTTCCATAAACACTTCCTGTAAAGAGAGCCCTATTTAGGCTTTTATTGCAAGTTCTGTTTAATTAAGATTTTCTTATCCCCTGCTATGTTAAGCGCTTGCTAGACCCTGCTAGAGCCTCCTGTATGTGATTAAAGTTGATTTAGAGATTCAGATACAATTATTTAAGGTAAATTACATGTGTTTGAAAGTGAAACCAGTTTTTTTTTCATGCAGGCTCTGTCAATCATAGCCAGCGGAGGTGTGGCTAGGGCTGCATAAACAGAAACAAAGTGATTTAACTCCTAAATGACAGTGAATTGATCAGTGAATTTGCAGGGGGATGATCTATACACTAAAACTGCTTTATTTAGCTAAAGTAATTCAGGTGACTATAGTGTTCCTTTAAGGTTTATTATCACGTTACAAGCAATGTTTGGGGGAAAAGGATAACTTGTTTACCACTTTTAGCTTTCCTCCCAGCTACGTTCCTGTTAGACTTATTGCAAATTCCTTATTATAACTAATAGCATTAAGTGGTTTATTCAATAAATACCAAAATTTAATAAATTAAATTAAAAACTAAAACAGAATATCTAGGCAGGAAAGACTATTTGGAAGAATGCTTCAACAAAGCTAATAGCACGGTTTGGCTATTTAGCCTAAATGTGATAATGTTCCTTACAACTGTAGCAAATTGAAATTGAGATTTATTAATACAAAACTTTTTTCAAACTGGATTAGTACAGTCAAGTCTACTGGCAATACAAATGCTGAAACTTTAAAAAAAATTATATATATTCTTTCAACTTTCTTGCAACATAAACTGTATGCATATTTTCCATTAAAAAAACAATTCTGTACACCTGTTTGCAGGTTTATATGTACCAATGATTTTACATTCTGCTAATTAAGTTGTAGCTAATCAGATACATCTAGAGTCAGTGGTTATGAGATAGAGACCTGAAAGACATCAGATGCTAGGAAAGGAATGGAGATGGGAAATGGAACATAAAACCAAATAGGGTGGAAGGGCTTTGAGAACTATCAGGGATATGTATGGCACATGGAGAAGGGGTGGCATTGGAATTGAGAAAGAAGGTGTAGAAACATACACTTGAAACTGGAGAGTACAGGGGAGGTAGTGAAAATCAGGAATGGAGGATTGGAAGAAACAGCGAAAAGGAGATGACTGGTAGAGAGATTCAGTGAAAATGTGGATGGAAAGACTGATGAATGCAGAAATACAGTGGGGGTCTTGGAAGCGGGGGAACAGAAAAGGGAAGCGGGGGAACAGAAAAGGGAGGCGGATGGTCTCAGGGGGAGCAAGATATAAGATGGGGAGAGATTTGTGGTAAGGTGCGCCGAGTTCTTGCTGTTACGTTGCATAAAGTACCATTTTAATGTAAAGGAACATCCACAATTGGTTAACCTCTGCTGTTTTAATGCCATCAATTCTTGCAGATCAAATGAGGACCATAGTACAAAACAATTAAGTCTACAATGATTAATATAACTAGTACTATACCTAAAATAGAAGTCTACAAGTAAACTTTAACTTGAAATGAGTGAACACCAAATGTGTGTTGTACATACAAAATACTACAGCTTATCACTTTGCAAAGGGACAAAAATGGAAAAAGCCAAACACAATTTCTTACAAAGTTAAGGTTAGCCAGAAGGTCCCATTTCATAAGAGAGTAAACACCAGCTTAATGATACACATGTCAGCACATGAAGACATTAGCAACATTCTGACTGCATGAAATACACACAGGACAGGTCCACTGCACCTACGCTGTTCAGTGTTGTTAGGATCAAGATTAGCGTAGTCAAACCATACCTGGGGAAATATTGGTCAGTTATGCCCTAAATGATGACAGTACACAGCTTAAAGAGTCATATAATATGGGGAATACAGATACAGCAAATGAGCACCTTAGAAAGAAAAGAGAAACAAAAGAAAGATCTGAGATCTTTTAACCCTTGCAGTAAATAAAATAATGAATTTAATAGTAAAAAAAGTAATCGTTAGATCCAGATTGTTTAAACAGACTCGAGCTCTGTTTTGTTTTTTGCTTTGTTACTATATCATCTATTACATTGCAATACTACTACAACTGATAACATGCAACAGTGACTACAATGCAGATTATATAACTGGAAATCCTTTTTCCATCATCAGTGTGATTATGAGCTCATGCATCTCTTATGTTTATCAATTCTAGTATGCATCAGAATTCCCCTATATTACATTACTTATTTATACAATTCAACCTCAGTCCAAGGATGAATGAATGTAAACAAATTGTTTAAGAAAGAATTAATAGTTGTTCCCAGATGGTCCCACCAGGTTTGTAACTGACCAACATTTGACACTGTATAGCTGATGTGTGTGGGAAGGACAGAGAATAGAGGGTGGGGCTAGAGATGGAGGAGCGACAGGGAGTCCATCTTGCCCAGGTGGGCTGGCTGCCTCAGTTGACATGACAGTGTGGCCTGTTGGTCAAAGGTCTGACATAGGTCCAGTGTTGCTTGGCAAGTTTGTAGGGACAGGCTTGGGAAGCTGAAGCAAATATTAAAGACCATAAAATGAAAAGGGAAAAAACAGAAATAAAAATAAAGGAAATCATGACTACATTAGTACTATGTTACTTATGATTTACCCAACCTCACAGCTGCTATGAAAATAATTAACATAAGAATGTTTTTTTTTTTTATAGATTTTTCAGCATTGATCATTAAATAACGATGCACAGTTTAGTTAAATATGAAACCGCAAATTGGTACCTTTAACATTTTTAGATGCTTCATACCCAGCATTCTAGATTTAAGTCATTAAGCCAGGAACAGCCCTGAGGTTGTGTAACAGAATCTGTTCAATACCACAAAATGAGATACATTATATAGAACAAATATTAACAACAGCTTTAACGCTCTTTGTCCAGTTTTTTACATTTACTTTTGAATATCTGTAAGCACTAATAAACAATAGTGTCTGATTATAAAACACCTTCTAAAGCCAATAAATATGCGAGTATTGGAAGTAATGACAGCCGTGGTTTCATAAACACAGAACAGTAGAAAATCAAGTACCTCCACCCGGCCTCTCATCGTCTTCTCTGAACAGTGGAGAAGTTAGAATAACCTTTAGAGATAGCTTCGGCTCCTTGGAGTTGTGAATCACAAGACAAGCATCTTCTATGCAATATTCCACTTGAAAGCATTCTTCTGTGAGTTTCTAAAATGGTAAGAAAGAAAACAATTAGGATAATTATAACCATAGGAAAAACAAATAAAGAGGTGTTTAACAAAAAAAAATAAAAAATTATAGTTCAACAACCAGCACATATATTTTCGTCATGTCAGTAGGGGCCAGGAGAAAATCAAGTGCCTGAATATCTGAAGAAATCACAGATTAAAAGGTTAAAGTTAATGCTTTCATTTGTGAAAGCAAATAGGTTCTGTATAAACTGCTGTCTTGAATGAGACATCCCCAAGAAGATTTACGCAAACAGACAAAACCAGTAAAAGGAGGCCAGAAGCAAGAACAAAACTCTCTCTCAGTAAATCTTCCTTTTGAAGCAGCATTTCTTTTGAATCGTGGTTTAACAATATTTTCTTTATTTTTGTTGTAATATTATATTAACTTGGGCAATAATAAGTAAGGTAAATAAGATTCCTAATTTTTTTCCTGGTTGATTTAGTATGTAACATTGTAAAAAGAGTTTGCACGGCATAAAACATTAGGTGCATTAAACATTAGGCTCTGGGTCTTTAACATCAATCTCATCCCGGACTATGCCCCTTTTAGATGTTGCATTTAATGCATTTCTGTTTCGGTTTTTGGATTTCCACTTGAATCAAACAATTCTTGCACTTATAACAATAATCACTTTAAATTAACAAGCTTTGTACACGATTATTCTGACAGAATACAAAATTGGCACCAAACATGAAAATTAAAATCTTTATGCATATAAGCTTCACAAAACTGTCTTTAGAGGTTTTTTTTTTTTTTTTAATTTAAGGATTAAAGGATCTTTTAATTTAAGGGATTACGGAGACCTTTACTTTGCAAGAACAGACTTGAAGAAAGGTTGGAAGTAAAATATCAAAGCCGAGGGAGCAGAACTGGAAAACTGAGATATTCTATAGATATGCCATTACACGGATACGAGTATTAAACTCATTGGGTCAACAGTCAACACTAGAAAAGTATAATTTGAAAATAACTTGAAAATGAAATCTTCTTTGCATACATAACAACCCAAACCCTTGGATAAGAATATCCTTTTACAATTTGATGGTCATTACCCTTCAAGTCTGAGGCAGAAATTACACTAATGACAAATGTTAAAAATAAATAAATACATTTAAAAAAAGAACCCTCCCAGATGATACCCAATATAACAGGGGTTTAAAGCGGCACTGTCATGCTGAATCCCGTTTTTTTTAACCCCCCTCCCACCTCCACTACATCCAATTGACCCCCTAGTCACCCCCAAATGCCCCTAAGCCCCCCAGATTACCTATTTTTAAATCTGTATTTTCTGCCCTGATCTTTATTCAGGGCGCCGCCATCTTTGTGTGGGTAGGTGAAGTCCCTGTGGGACACGTCATCTACCCACACTACACAGACTGTGAGATTCCCGCACATGCCCAGTGAAACACCTGGACATGCGAACGGGAATTTCATCTATTCATTCATTCATCAGACAGACGAATAGAATGAATGAATGAATAGAAAAAATCAGATGAACAAACTAACACTGAGTATCAGTGTTAGTTTGTTAGATCAGTTTATTACAAGGAGGGAGCTACCGGCGTGCAGCTCCCTCCTTGTAATATGTAACTATAGAAGCGGCAGGGAGCAGAGCTCCCCACCACTTCATAAGCCCCCCAGGCCCCCCCCCCCTCACTCTATGGGGGGTCAATATGACCCCCATAATAGCACAAGGGAGATTACAATCTCCCCAATGCCCCTACTCGCTATACCGCGAGTAGGGGCATGTCCACTAAACGGTGAGCAGCCTTATAATGTGTGCCCTGGGCCCCACCTAATGAATTTGCAGCAGAAGTAGTAACAGACCCTACGCTTCAAGTATATAGGGACAAGGTAGTCACGGACTCACCCGGGGGGGAGGGAGAGAGATTTGTCTGGGACAAGCAGCTTTTGTACAGAGAAACAGACAAGCAGATTGCTGGGTCAGACCCGATAGTGATGAGGCAGCTAGTGGTGCCGCAGCGTTACCGAGCCGAGTTACTCCGGATAGCGCATGATATTCCGCTATCCGGACATCTAGGGGTCAGTCGCACTAGGTACAGACTGACCCAAAGTTTCTTCTGGCCAGGGATCAGCCAGGAAGTACGCAGATATTGCACTATGTGCGATACCTGCCAGAGGGTAGGGAAAAGGGGAGACCGTAGGAAGGCGAAACTTCACCCCCTACCCATAATTGAGGAGCCCATTAGCCGAATAGCGGTAGATTTGATAGGCCCCCTCAAGAAAGCTAGCCCGTCAGGCAAAAGGTATATTTTAACGGTAGTAGATTATGCCACTAGATATCCAGAGGCAGTGGCTCTGACCAACATCCACGCTGAAACGGTCGCGGATGCCCTCATGCGGATATTCTCCCGGCTGAGATTACCCAGGAAGATTATCTCAGATCAGGGTACCCAATTTACCGCAGAGTTCACCCAACACCTCTGGAGGATCTGTGGCATTAAGCCTATTATCAGTGCCCCTTACCACCCCCAGACGAATGGGCTCTGCGAACGGTTCAATGGTACCTTGAAACAGATGCTCCGAACCTTTGCAGAGACCCACAAGGACTGGGGGCGATTCCTGCCGCATCTCCTGTTCGCGTACCGGGAGGTGCCACAGGAATCCACGGGGTTTCCCCCGTTTGAACTGCTATTTGGGAGGAGAGTCAGAGGTCCCTTAGATCTTATTAGAGAGCATTGGGAGGGAGACCGGAGCGCAGATGGCACTCCCATCATACCATCTGTGTTGGCTTTTCGGGACCACCTGGAAGCGTTAACCAGGACGGTAAGGGAAAACCTTCAAGCGGCACAGACCCGCCAGCGCACGTGGTATGATCGGGGAGCCAGGGACCGTAGCTTTCAGGTCGGGCAGAAAATGCTAATTTTAAAACCTGTCCGACATGACAAGCTACAGGCCGCCTGGCAGGGACCATATAAGGTGGTGGAGCAGAGATGTGACACCACCTATATCATAGGCCCCTGCACAGGGACTGGAGGGCGACGCATGCTCCATGTGAACATGATGAAGCCCTACCAGGAGCGCGCTGAGGAAGTAACCGCCATATGTGCGCCCAACTCTGACGAGTTTGACAGCTTACCACTCCCAGATCTGCTGGGAGATGGGCAGTTGTCTGGGGATTTAGGGGAGGTTGCGCTGGGAGACCGGCTGAGCCCACAGGAGCGTATCGAGGTACAGCGGCTATTGGAAGAGAAACGAGACACGTTCTCTAATATGCCAGGGTATGCCCCTCTGGCCACTCACCTGGGTAGAGACCCCAGGGCAACTACCCATGCGCCAGACCCCCTACCACATCCCAGAAGCGGTGAGGGAAAACATGCGCAAGGAGATCGATGAGATGCTCCAACTGGGGGTGATTGAGCCCTCAGATAGTCCCTGGGCTTCTCCTGTAGTACTCGTACCAAAACGAGACGGTACGACTCGCTTCTGCGTGGACTACAGGAGATTGAACGAGAAAACCGTGTCAGATGCCTATCCTATGCCACGGATAGATGAACTACTGGACAGGATGGCCAGGGGCCAATACCTACTATTGACTTATGTAAAGGGTATTGGCAAATTCCCCTGGCCCCAGATGCCATCCCTAAGTCGGCCTTTGTCACCCCATTTGGTTTGTACCAGTTTAAGGTCATGCCATTTGGGATGAGAAACGCCCCAGCTACTTCCCAGAGGATGGTGGACCGACTCCTGGATGGGTTCCAGGACTATACCTGTGCCTACCTGGATGATATTGCCATTTTTAGCAATACGTGGCAGGAACACTTGGCCCATATAGGAGCGGTACTAGACAGGATTAGGGAAGCTGGTTTGACATTGAAACCGGCCAAGTGCAGCATAGGGATGGCCGAGGTACAGTACCTGGGACATAGAGTGGGGTGCGGCAAACAGAAGCCCGAACCAGCCAAAGTAGAGGCCGTGGCCCAGTGGCCCACCCCTAGGACTAAGACTTAAGTTTTAGCGTTTCTAGGGACCGCAGGGTATTACAGAAAATTTATCCCCAACTATAGTGCCCTGGCCAAACCCCTCACTGACCTGACCCGGAAGAATCTGCCCCGCCAGGTGACCTGGACCCCGGAGTGGGAGGAGGCGTTCCAACATCTGAAAAATGCACTGATTAATGCCCCTGTCTTGGCAGCTCCCAATCCAACTAAACGATTTCTTGTTCACACAGACGCTTCTATGTTTGGATTGGGAGCAGTACTGAGCCAAGTCGGGGCAGATGGCGGAGAACATCCCGTGGCTTACATCAGTCGCAAACTGTTACCCCGAGAAGTAAGCTACGCCGCCATCGAGAAGGAATGCCTGGCTGTGGTGTGGGCCCTAAAGAAACTGCAGCCATATCTGTATGGACAGCCCTTTTCCTTGCTCACGGATCACAACCCGTTGGTATTGCTGAACCGGGTGGCTGGGGACAATGCTAGGCTGCTGCCCTTTGACTTTAATATTCAGTACCGCCCGTGTAGACAGAATGGGAATGCTGACGGGTTGTCAAGACAAACTGATTTGGAGAAATTATCCGTGAGCACCCCGGACATCCCCAAGCCGATCCGTGTGGGATCAGACTGTGTATGCCGGCTTGTGGGCAAGGGGGAGCAGTGTAGCGGAAACCCTGTTGTTGGCTGTCCCCTCCCTGTATTGTTTTATTGCCCTCACCTACCCTACCTTGTCCCTAAAGACAAATACTGTTCCTGGCCTTTGGATTACTTCGGAGCAGTGTTGCAACTTTAAATAGGCACTTCGGATACAGTCGAAGTGCCGAAGTAGTCGAAGTGAACGGCATCGAACAAAGGACCACGTGGCGGCGACCATATTAACGTCAAACACCGCCGACCCTTACCATCGCCTCCACTTCGACGCTTCGACTAAAGTCAAAGTACAGGCCACACTTCGAACGGGACTTAGCCATTTTTATGCCAGAAATTGACCGACCGCACAGCCCAAATCCATGGAACTGTTTTGGGCAGGAAAATGTGCTTGCGGTCGGTCATAAAGGGACATCCAGCTAACTTTTTATCTACTGGAGGGATTGGGATGATTTTTGAGAGTGTTCCTAATTGAAGTATGCTGATTAAGAAAATTTATGTTTTATGTTTGTGACACAAATATTGTAGAAGTTATAAATATTGTGTAAAAGTTATGTTTTTACTGTATGAATAAGTGGATTACCTCTCAGGCTAAGGGGAGGGAATCTGTGGGTTGCAACCGTTATGCTATTGGCTATTTTACACCTCCCCTGTGGGCGGTCTTATATGTGTAAGATGGAAATAAAAGTCAGGCTGGATGTGCCAGCCAGCAGTTCTACTCCTGAAACTGTGTGTCGTCCAGTTATTGGGATTGCTGTTGGGATACTGCTGTGTTACTTTGCCTGCTTGAAACCTTGCCTGTGGATTTACAATTGCCTTGTTCCTGAGCCTCACTTGGATTATAAGCGGAGATAACAGGGAGAATATTGTACCTCCGCTACACCAGACAAGGGAGTAGCAACACTTGAGGGAGGGGAAACCAGAAGCTCTGTATTGGACAGGTTCAGTTTAAGGAAATGAGCAGCCATCCAGTTGGCAGAGAGGCAGTCAGGGCCACAAATCAAGAGGGGTGGTAAGAAATCAGGGAAAGACAGATAAATCTACGTGTCATCTGCATAGAGATGATACTGGAAGCCAAAGGAGCTGATGAGTGTGCCAAGGGAGTTAGTGTAGATTGAGAACAATAGGGGACCAAGGGGAAAGACCCTTGGGGAACACCAACAGAGAGGGATTGGAGAGAAGAGGCAGAGCCAGAGAAAGAAGTCAGTAGTGCCAGGAATAAAGCTTTGCATTCCTGACACTACAGTATCCCTTTAATCCCAAAGATTTCAACCAGCTAAAATCAAAACTAATTAGTATAGGGATTTTAAACTAAAACAGTCAGTGGTGCATTGATGCCATCTACTGGATATTTCCAGTATTGCAGTCTTCTATCTCTAATACTAAAGACATTTTGCCCAGTGTATTGCTATCTGTGCTGGGCAACTGAAAAAGCCCAGCACTGATCAAGATGGCATTGGGGCATAGAGACCCCCAGCTGAGCTTAATAGCTCAGCAGCAGATTTCTCTGTGGAGTTGAAGGGGTGCTGTCTTGCAGGACTGCATGCAGCTCATCAAAATGTCTGGGGCCAGAGAGGAGTCCCAGGTGTCTTGATACCTGGGTTTCCTGGTGTGAGCAAGGATTTAACTCTGTTCACACTGCATTGCTCTGTATGGAGATTTAAACCCCATTTAGAGAGCCACATACCGATCTCACTTTGAGCTCTGCATGCAGCTCATCAAAAAGTCGTGAGTCACTAAAAATGGCCCCAGCTGACAGAGGGGAGCCGCAGGTATCTACTGATATTTGGGTTTCCTTGTGTGAGCAGGGATTTAACCCTATTCACACTGCATAGCTCTCCAAGGTGGATTTAAATCCCCATTGAAAGAGCAGCATGCCAAACTAACTTTAAGCTCTGCTTGCAGCTCACCTGTCAGTCTGGGGGCCACTAAAAATTACCCCATCTGACAGAGGGGAGCACCAGGTTTCTTATGATTCCTGTGTTTCTTGATGTGGGCAGGGATTTAATCCTGCTCACACAATGATCTAGATAGAGGTATTTAAATGCATATTTAAGCAGCTACATGACGTGCTGTCTTCCAGCGCTGCATGCAGCTCATCAAAAAGACTGGGGCCACTAACAATGGCCACAGGTATCTGTTGATACCTGGGTTTCCTAGTGTGAGCAGGGATTTAACTAAAAATGACCGCCAGCTGACAGAGGGGAGCACCAGGTTTCTTATGATTACTGTGTTTCTTGATGAGGGCATGGATTTAATCCTGCTCACACCATGATCTAGATATAGGTATTTAAATGCATATTTAAGCAGCTACATGCGGTGTTGTCTTCCAGCGCTGCATGTAGCTCATCAAAAAGACTGGGGCCACTAACAATGGCCCCCAGGTATCTGTTGATACCTGGGTTTCCTAGTGTGAGCAGTGAACTCTGTTCACCCTGCATTGCTATCTAGAACATTTTAAATTGTAATAAAGTGTATTTACTCTCCCGCGAACCCAAAAGACCATTTCACACATTTAACTCTCTTCTTCGCCCTGCTGTTCCTTCACATCTCATCCATACTATGTCTTCTCTTTCTCCACCTCTCACTAAAATTCTCAATCTCTCTCTCTCCTCTGGTATATTTCCATCGCCCTTCAAACATGTAACCGTAACCCCAATCCAACTATCATCCTATCTCGCTACTGCCTTTTGCATCCAAGATCCTTGAAAGAATTGTGTATGCGAGATTGACAGACTTCCTTGAGTCCAACTCTCTGCTAGACCCGCTTCAGTCTGGTTTCCGCGCTAAGCACTCTGTGGAAACTGCACTGACCAAAGTATCCAATGATCTACTCGCTGCAAAATCTCGTGGTCACTACTCTATCCTAATTCTCCTTGACCTGTCTGCGGCTTTTGACACTGTTGATCATCAACAGCTTCTTCTCATCCTCAGCAATATCGGTCTACAAGATATTGCTCTCTCCTTGTGCTCCTCCTACCTCTCCCAGCGCTCTTTCAGTGTTTCTTTCTCTGGCTCTGCTTCTTCTTCCCAACTCCTCTCTGTTGGTGTCCCCCAAGGTTCAGTCCTTGGTCCCCTACTGTTTACCATCTATACTGCCTCCCTTGGTAAACTCATTAGCTCCTTTGGCTTCCAATATCATTTCTATGCAGATGACACGCAAATCTACCTGTCCTCTCCTGATCTCTCCCTGTCCCTCTTGACTAGTGTCTCTGACTGCCTCTCTACTGTTTCTAACTAGATGGCTGCCCACTTCCTTAAACTAAATTTGACCAAAACTGAAATTCTGGTCTTTCCTCCCTCAAGTGTTGTTACTCCTGTGTCTGTCTCCCTCCAAGTCAATGGTGCTACCATCAGCTCCACCATGCAGGCTCGCTGCCTAGGTGTTCTCTTTGACTCGGACCTCTCCTTTAAGCCTCAAGTGCATTCCACTGTCCTTTCTCGCCTTGACTACTGTAATCCGCTTCTCAGTGGTCTTACGTGCTCCCAACTTGCGCCGTTACAGTCCATAATGAATGCGGCAGCGAGGCTTATCTTCCTGTCCGCCCGCACCTCCCATGCCTCACCCTTCTGTCAGTCCCTACATTGGCTTCCTATAAAATATAGAGCTCAATTTAAAATTCTGGTTCTTGCTTTCAAATCTCTACATAATGCTGCTCCCACCTATCTAGCCTCCCTTATACACAAGTATGTTCCGTCTAGGCCCTTACGATCTGCTGAAGACTTACGTCTATCTCCTGTCTGTACTCCCACCTCTGATGCTCTCCTTCATGATTTCTCGAAGGCTGCACCGTTCCTGTGGAACTCGCTTCCCTCCTCCGTTAGATGCTCACCCAGTCTCCACTCCTTCAAAAAATCGTTAAAAACCCACTTCATAAAAGCGGATCAATTAAACTGTTAATAGCTGTCAACTGATTCCTCTTCTGCAACTGTCACTAGTCTAATACTATCCTTACCTTTTTGTGTCATTTTACCCCACTCCCTCTAGCATGTAAGCTCATTGAGCAGGGCCCTCAAACCCGCTGTTCCTGTGTGTCCAACTTGTCTGGTTACAACTACATGTCTGTTCGTCCACCCATTGTAAAGCGCTGCGGAATTTGACAGCGCTCTATAAATATAATAATAATAATAATAATAATAATAATAATTTGCCAGGAATAAAATATTTAAAAACTGGCTTTTTAGAGCATAAGGTTTAAAAGGTTAGGCAGCTCGGGGGGGCGGGGCCGGACCGCCGAGCTGGATGGCCGCAAACACGAGCAGCTCCTGCAAACTACCATTCTGTACCCTCAAAAAACCTTGTCTCTCTATGAGTTTACAGACAGACAGCAAGGGTCCTCAGAGCAAAAGGGGCACTGGACCCAGGGAGAGGCTGGCTCTTCGAGCTACAGTCCCCTGGGGGAGAGAACCTCGTTCCCCATGATGGGGCCTTCTCAGGCGGTGAGCGAAGCAGACGGCCACTGCCCCACTATCCCGCCCAGCAGCACCCGGCCGGGGGCCCGGATCGGTGCAGGCCTGGCCCTGTTCCCCCCCCCCCCCCCCCTCTGGACCGGCGGGGGTGATCCCGGTCCTAACCCAGTGGCCACGACAACAACAGGCCAACCAAGACCCAGCAGCAGCCTCACTACCGCGAGCTGTGGCCTAAAGACCTCAACTAAAATGGCGGACGCCACACGCGCCGAAGGCACCGAGAGGGCCTGCAACAATCCAGCGCCCACTACACAAAGCGCTTACAAGCTCAAGCCAGACCGATAACACACAACAATCAGAGGGAAACACAGCAAAGTGCCCCGACAAGACACACAACCTCTGGGACACGATCCGGGGCTCTGACCCCAGCTCCAAGGCTGGCCCAAATCAAGCAAATTATGCGGAAAAGCCGGGGGAACAGCAAACCAGTACCCGCACCGCAAATTATCACACTAAAGGCACGCAAGCGAACACCTACATCCCAGACAAGCCGGGAAGCAGGTCTCCCACACAACGAGCCGCACACCACTTACGGAAGACCACACTTTAACCAGCGTGGAAGACACCACAAAGCAACACAACTTCAACACAATGGAGAACCGAGTACCCATCTCACTCCACTACCCTGGCGTAACCTCATCAGCGGTGTACCCGAAAAAGATGAACTTTTTTACCAAGGCACATATGACAGCGACAACAGACCACCATGATGCTAGGCTCCACGGGATAATAATGCTCCCTGCCTACCTCAACATACCAAACAGGGCAACATGCAGAACTTGTAAACCAACGCATTATAGTGAATTATAAATGTCTGTGAGCATAATGTTCTTCTTTGTTTACCTTGCCTAGCTTAACGAATACCAAGCAATATATGGTGGGGCTACCTTCCTAACCACGTATATACCATTGCCTCCGATAACTGGAGGTTTAGTGCGCCCCTGGGACATACAACATCTTGTATGTCCCAGGGGCAGCAAGATGTTGTATGTCCCAGGGGCAGCAAGATGTTGTATGTCCCAGGGGCAGCAAGATGTTGTATGTCCCAGGGGCAGCAAGATGTTGTATGTCCCAGGGGCAGCAAGATGTTGTATGTCCCAGGGGCAGCAAGATGTTGTATGTCCCAGGGGCAGCAAGATGTTGTATGTCCCAGGGGCAGCAAGATGTTGTATGTCCCAGGGGCAGCAAGATGTTGTATGTCCCAGGGGCAGCAAGATGTTGTATGTCCCAGGGGCAGCAAGATGTTGTATGTCCCAGGGGCAGCAAGATGTTGTATGTCCCAGGGGCAGCAAGATGTTGTATGTCCCAGGGGCAGCAAGATGTTGTATGTCCCAGGGGCAGCAAGATGTTGTATGTCCCAGGGGCAGCAAGATGTTGTATGTCCCAGGGGCAGCAAGATGTTGTATGTCCCAGGGGCAGCAAGATGTTGTATGTCCCAGGGGCAGCAAGATGTTGTATGTCCCAGGGGCAGCAAGATGTTGTATGTCCCAGGGGCAGCAAGATGTTGTATGTCCCAGGGGCAGCAAGATGTTGTATGTCCCAGGGGCAGCAAGATGTTGTATGTCCCAGGGGCAGCAAGATGTTGTATGTCCCAGGGGCAGCAAGATGTTGTATGTCCCAGGGGCAGCAAGATGTTGTATGTCCCAGGGGCAGCAAGATGTTGTATGTCCCAGGGGCAGCAAGATGTTGTATGTCCCAGGGGCAGCAAGATGTTGTATGTCCCAGGGGCAGCAAGATGTTGTATGTCCCAGGGGCAGCAAGATGTTGTATGTCCCAGGGGCAGCAAGATGTTGTATGTCCCAGGGGCAGCAAGATGTTGTATGTCCCAGGGGCAGCAAGATGTTGTATGTCCCAGGGGCAGCAAGATGTTGTATGTCCCAGGGGCAGCAAGATGTTGTATGTCCCAGGGGCAGCAAGATGTTGTATGTCCCAGGGGCAGCAAGATGTTGTATGTCCCAGGGGCAGCAAGATGTTGTATGTCCCAGGGGCAGCAAGATGTTGTATGTCCCAGGGGCAGCAAGATGTTGTATGTCCCAGGGGCAGCAAGATGTTGTATGTCCCAGGGGCAGCAAGATGTTGTATGTCCCAGGGGCAGCAAGATGTTGTATGTCCCAGGGGCAGCAAGATGTTGTATGTCCCAGGGGCAGCAAGATGTTGTATGTCCCAGGGGCAGCAAGATGTTGTATGTCCCAGGGGCAGCAAGATGTTGTATGTCCCAGGGGCAGCAAGATGTTGTATGTCCCAGGGGCAGCAAGATGTTGTATGTCCCAGGGGCAGCAAGATGTTGTATGTCCCAGGGGCAGCAAGATGTTGTATGTCCCAGGGGCAGCAAGATGTTGTATGTCCCAGGGGCAGCAAGATGTTGTATGTCCCAGGGGTCTACAGGGTATGCAGAATAAGAAGAGGGAGTAGTGCCTTGATATGTTTCTTATTCTATTTATTATCCATACCTAAAATGTAGAGTTTCTCAGATTTACTTGACAACATTCTTTAACAGGATATACTTTGATATCAGGGTTAGAAAAACAAGTGACTGCTAGTAGTGAAACCATTGGTAGACTGTTCGATTCAAGGTATAGGTCCCCTGGGGAGTCCAGGCACAACAACAACAGACCACTGTAGTGGATTTGGTACACAGTGTCCCTTTAAGAAAATGATGGGTAGTAAGATCTAATCTGAAACCATGAAAGGGGAAAATAGCAAGGAGGAAAGCCATAATATTTTACATTTGTAACCAGATGCCTCCAGGATGGTGATGACAAAAAAATAATATTGTAATTGTAAAAATAATATTGTAATAGATTTTGCATTATTATTCCTGTTGCACTTCAAACATACAGTACACTTTATGTATTTACTTGGCACTTTAAAGTTATAGTACACTTTATTGATTTCTACACTTTAAAAATATACTGCAGGTGTATTTAGGTGTGGGATGCTAAAGAGTGATGAAAGACGCAGAGCACCTGGTATTTGGTATATAGTGTGCAAATTATGCAATAACTACAATCCGAGAACTCACAACGAAGCGGCACAGGAAGCCGCAACACTGCAAGTCTCATTGATAAATACAGAGACTAGCTCCCTGTATCTACTGCAGCAAGCCTGCCCTTCAAATGAACTACAGCCTCGTATACACATCCAATGCAACCTAGATGTATTTTTTCATTATGAGTGTTAGTGGGGACCTCGTGTTTGAGTATTTCCTTAAAGGACCACTCTAGGCACCCAGACCACTTCAGCTTAATGAAGTGGTCTGGGTGCCAGGTCCTTCTAGGGTTAACCCATTTTTTCATAAACATAGCAGTTTCAGAGAAACTGCTATGTTTGTGAATGGGTTAAGCCTTCCCCTATTTCCTCTAGTGGCTGTCTCACTGACAGCTGCTAGAGGCGCTTGCGTGATTCTCACTGTGAAAATCACAATGAGAGCACGCAAGCGTCCATAGGAAAGCATTATGACGGGGAGGAGAAGAGGAGGATCGGAGGAGGAGAGCTCTCCGCCCACCGCTGGAAAAAGGTAAGTTTTTACCCCTTTCCAGAGCCGGGCGGTGGGGGCACCCTCAGGGCACTCTAGTGCCAGGAAAACGAGTGTGTTTTCCTGGCACTAGAGTGGTCCTTTAAGGCTTCACAAAGACTAGAGCAGCCACTGCATATATCCACACATTTGTGGTTATTCAAACACTTGAGGAACATTTAAAGGCAAAAAGTTTAAGAATATATTTGATTCTTACCTGGATCTGCAATGGAAGGTTGTCTCGGACGGTGATTAATAAGCTCTTTGTTGGCTTTTCCTTGCACAACAAAACCAGTTCTAAGTCCATATCATCTTTAATGAGCAGCCCTTTTGCAACTAAGCCTATTCTCATGACTCCACACAGTACCCGACCACTTTCATCCCTGAAAAGCAAGATACATGTGGTTAAAGAAAAGACAAGGATTTAATGCTGACCAATCCGAACATGTCAAATCTGTAAACATTTGCTAAATAATTATTTTTGTCTTGATTCAAGAAACAATACATAAAGTTCAACAGGATCCTCTGAAACATGGTAGGATGCATACACAATATACAAGCAGTGTCATTCGCTAAAGTGAGAGTTACTGGGAATTTAAAGTGAATTTCAAATGTAAGAACAAAATAGCCAAACCTGAACACAGAACAGATTTAAATATTCTTTCAGATTTGCTATTTTGGATTAAAATTATTGTGGTCTGGGTGACTATAGTGTCCCTTTAACAGTCAACAGATGTATTATCTGTAAGATAAACAAACAGACTTGGTTAAGCCACCAAAGAATTTGTGTAAAGTATGCACATTGAATAGGAAAATAGTCAAATTCAATACATAAATACATTAGTTATTTTAGGAAAGTTAAAGGCACACACACGGCTTTGAATCCAAAAGAGGAATATGAATGTTAACCCCTTAAGGACCGGCCTGTTTTTGCGATGTTTGTACGTTAAGGACCAGAGCAGTTTTAACACTTTTGTGGTGTTTGTGTTTAGCTGTAATTTTCCGCTCTCTCATTTACGGTTCCCATACAAGTTATATATTGTTTTTTCACGATAAGAAGGGCTTTCTTTACATACCATTATTTATATTATGTCATATATTGTATTTAAAAAAAAATTAAAAAATATGGTGAAAAATTAAAAAAAAAAACATGTTTTTGGACTTTTACTTGAAAAATCTTTTACTTATCTACAAAAGCTAATGAAAAAAAACTGCTAAATAGATTCAAAATTTTGTCCCGAGTTTAAAAACACCCAGTGTTTACATGCTTTATTGCTTTTTTTTTGCAAGTTATAGGCCTATAAATACAAGTAGGAAATTGCTGTTAAAATATATATATATTTTAAATGTATCAATAGTGACATTGTAACACCGTTATCTGTCATAAATCCCAGAAACACACCTAACATGTACATATTTTTTTAAAGTAGACAGCCCAGGATATTCAAAATGGGGTATGTCCAGTCTTTTTTAGTAGCCACCTAGTCACAAACACTGGCCAAAGTTAGCATTTATATTTGTTTGTGTGTTAAAAATGCAAAAAAACGCTAACTTTGGCCGGTGTTTGTGACTAAGTGGCTACTAAAAAAGGCTGAACATACCCCATTTGCAATACCTTGGGTTGTCTTCTTTTGCAAATGGTATGCCATCATGGGGCTAATTCTCATTCCTTGGCTACCATACGCTCTCAAAGGCAACCTAACCAATCTGACAAATTTCAATAAAAAAAAATAAAAAAGTAAAATCAAGCCTTATATTTGACCCTGTAACTTTCACAAACACTATAAAACCTCTACATGTGGGGTACTGTTATACTCAGGAGACTTCGCTGAACACAAATATTAGTGTATCAGAACAGTAACATATATCACAGCAATAATATCCTCAGTGAAAGAGCTGTTTGTGTGTGAAAAATGCAAAAAACGTCACTTTCACTGACAATATCATCGCTGTGATATGTTTTACTGTTTTGAAACACTAATATTTGTGTTCAGCGAAGTCTCCCGAGTAAAACCGTACCCCCATGTACAGGATTTAGGGTGTCATAGAAAGTTACAGGGTTAAACACAGTGCTAGCAAATTAAATTATCTGGACTTTTGGCCTGGGTTGGCAGGCAGGACCCCCAAATTGCAATCATTAAAATTACTTAATTAGGTAAAAATATTACATAAATACGCACGTAGAATTTTAATATATATACATATTTATATATTTGACGTCTACGTGTATATTTATGAAATTATTTATGTAATTATGTATGTGGACATATGTATATTTCGTATTATTTTATTTATTTTTTTAATTATTAAAATTATTTTTATTTTTTGTTATTTATTTTTATTAACATATTATTTGTATTTTATAATAATATATATATACCATATATATAGTTATTATATATATTGTATATATTCGTGTGTAATTTAAATATAAGTGTATTTTTATATTAATATACGTATATATAAATATAAAAATACACTTAGTATGACATTATATATATATATATATATATTATATATAGGTATATATAGATATAATACATGTATAAATATATATATATATATATATATATAAATATAAATATATATATATATATATATATATATACACACACACACACACATTTTTTTTTTACACTGATTGTTTTTTTTTTCGCTTTATTTTTTTGATTTTTCACTTGCAGGGAGACTGCCTGTCAGCACAGACAGTCCCCCTGCAGGCAGACACATGGACACCTATTGCGGTCATGTGATCGAGTGATCACATGGCCGTGGGGTCCTGATCTGCCGAGGGTGGACTGCCCGGGCAGACAGGCAGTCCCCCTGGACCGGGAGGAGAGCTGATCGCCGCCGTGGGACCGACGACGATAAGGTAAGTAGCCCCAGACCGTTATGACGGTTCAGGACCGTCAGCGGTCCAAACGCACGTTTTACCGCTGATGGTCCTGAACCGTCACCGGTCCTGAAGGGGTTAAAATAAATATACACTGATCAGCCACAACATTAAAACCACACAGGTGAAGTGAATGACATTGATTATATTGCTACAATAGAACTTGTCGAGGGATGGGATACAGTCAGATGGAATACAGATGGGAAAAAAGCACACTAATTTTTAAATTCTATGGTTCAGAACATAATCATTTGTTCCTTAGTATGTCTTAAAATTAAGTCAAATACAACCTAAGAAAAACTTTTTTTCTGAAATCACATATTTTTGATGGTATAGAAATGTGATAGATGTCAGAACGTTTACAACATGAATTCCTCGTTTGAAGCGGTGACTCCAACCAGAGCTGACCTGCAAGCTGAGAAATGAACACAGAAGGTATATATCCAATGATGTGCAAATGTGTGCTTACTTGGGTTCAAGATCTAATTTTGAGTAAGTCTTAATATTTCCTTGCTGAAGACCCCAGGATAGAAAATACTGTAACTTTACCATCTACTAGGGATCGACCGATATTGATTTTTTAGAGCGGATACCGATAATCTGTGAACTTTCATGTCGATAAAATCTTTTTTATTAAGTGGTAAATGCACAAAATATACATGCCAGTCATTTTTTTTTTTTTTATGTTTTCAAGAATATTTGTGTGTGTGTGTGTAGTGGATGCAGTGAGAGTATTTGATTAGTAAATGCTGTGTGTGTGTTTGTGTAGTGGATTCAGTGTGTGTGTAAATATGTGCGGTAGGACCTCCCCCTCACATGTCTTTTAATGCCCCCCCAATTCCCCTTAATGTTCCTTTCCCTTCTCTTTTAGTGGACCTCCCCCTCCCCCCCTCCCCTCCCCAATATTCTTCTCCCCCTCCCCCCCCCAATATTCTTCTTCTCCCCCCCCTCCCCTCCCCAATATTCTTCTTCTCCCCCCCCCTCCCCTCCCCAATATTCTTCTTCTCCCCCCCCCTCCCCTCCCCAATCTTCTTCTTCTCCCCCCCCCTCCCCTCCCCAATCTTCTTCTTCTCCCCCCCCCTCCCCTCCCCAATCTTCTTCTTCTCCCCCCCCCTCCCCTCCCCAATCTTCTTCTTCTCCCCCCCCCTCCCCTCCCCAATCTTCTTCTTCTCCCCCCCCCCCCCTCCCCAATCTTCTTCTTCTCCCCCCCCCTCCCCTCCCCAATCTTCTTCTTCTCCCCCCCCCTCCCCTCCCCAATCTTCTTCTTCTCCCCCCCCCTCCCCTCCCCAATCTTCTTCTTCTCCCCCCCCTCCCCTCCCCAATCTTCTTCTTCTCCCCCCCCCTCCCCTCCCCAATCTTCTTCTTCTCCCCCCCCCTCCCCTCCCCAATCTTCTTCTTCTCCCCCCCCCTCCCCTCCCCAATATTCTTCTTCTCCCCCCCCTCCCCTCCCCAATATTCTTCTTCTCCCCCCCCTCCCCTCCCCAATATTCTTCTCCCCCCCCTCCCCTCCCCCCCCCTCCCCAATATTCTTCTCCCCCCCCTTCCCCTCCCCAATATTCTTCTCCCCCCCCTCCCCTCCCCAATATTCTTCTCCCCCCCCCTCCCCTCCCCCCCCCCTCCCCAATATTCTTCTCCCCCCCCTTCCCCTCCCCAATATTCTTCTCCCCCCCCTCCCCTCCCCAATATTCTTCTCCCCCCCCCTCCCCTCCCCAATATTCTTCTCCCCCCCCCTTCCCCTCCCCAATATTCTTCTCCCCCCCTTCCCCTCCCCAATATTCTTCTCCCCCCCTTCCCCTCCCCAATATTCTTCTCCCCCCCCTCCCCTCCCCAATATTCTTCTCCCCCCCCTCCCCTCCCCAATATTCTTCTCCCCCCCCTCCCCTCCCCTCCCCAATATTCTTCTCCCCCCCTCCCCTCCCCAATATTCTTCTCCCCCCCTCCCCTCCCCAATATTCTTCTCCCCCCCCTCCCCTCCCCAATATTCTTCTCCCCCCCCTCCCCTCCCCAATATTCTTCTCCCCCCCCTCCCCTCCCCAATATTCTTCTCCCCCCCCTCCCCTCCCCAATATTCTTCTCCCCCCCCTCCCCTCCCCAATATTCTTCATTCAGTCAGTGAGCACTTCCTTTCAGTCCAGCCGGGTACAGGAAACATGAGTTCCTGTACCGCGGTGCACACTGCTCCGCTCTGCCACGCTACACAGAGTGCCTGGCAGGAGAGAGTGCGCTGTGCGCCCACCTCCTGCCAGTCATTCCAATCTAGCGCCCTAAGGCTGCCGCTTATGCCGCCTTATAGACACTCAGGCCCACCCATTCATTATCGTTATTGCTGATTATCGATAATTGGTCGATCCTTACCATCTACAGTTGTAATCAAAATTGTTTGCAATGAACAAAGCCAACAAAAGCAAACAAAATAGCTCAACACAATAAATGCCCCAAATTCAACTGAAGATGCAACTTATAATGAATTCTCCAGTTTCAAAATTATTCAACCCCCTCAATAGAATCCCACACAACAGCACAAATATGCAAAACAATTGTTGTCTCAAGCTCACCTGATGCAATTAATCAAGAGCTTCATTAATTGCACCAGGTGTGCTTGAGCTGGAACACTTTAAATACTTCAACAGGCTAGGGGTTTGTTGAGTGTCATTTTTGACTGCATGTCAGAAATATGGCTAAGAGAAAAAGAGCATAGCCCTTCACAAATAAGGAACAGGATGCAAAAAGATAGTGAAAGCACTGAATGATCCTAGGGTCACCTTTGGAAGCATAGTTCGCATGTTCAGAGTTGAACAGTGGTTAAACTACCTGGACAGGACAGAATAAGGAAGCTATCAATAGCTGCAAACAGATTTCAGAAAAAGCAGGTTGTAAAAAAAAAAAAAACTTACCGTATATACTCGAGTATAAGCCGACCCGAATATAAGCCGAGGCCCCTAATTTTATCCCAAAAAACTGGGAAAACTTATTGACTCGAGTAGAAGACTAGGGTGGGAAATGCAGCAGCTACTGGTAAATTTCTAAATAAAATTAGATCCTAAAAAAAATATATTAATTGAATATTTATTTACAGTGTGTGTATAATGAATGCGGTGTGTGCGTATGTGTGTGTGTATGAGTGCAGTGTGTGTGTGCATGAATGCAGTGTGTGTGTGTGCATGAATGCAGTGTGTGTGTGCATGAATGCAGTGTGTGTGAATGCAGTGTGTGCAGGGCCGGTGCAAGGATATTTGCCGCCGTAGGCAAAAAAAAATTTGCCGCCCCCTCCCCCCCCATATGTCCTGACTTCCCCTCCTCCTCCCTCAGTGGTCCTTCACTCCCCACCCCCGTGTTCCTTCACTCCCCCCCCAGTGGTCCTGACTCACCCCTCCCCTAGTGGTCCTGACTCACCCCTCCCCTAGTGGTCCTGACTCACCCCTCCCCTAGTGGTCCTGACTCACCCCTCCCCTAGTGGTCCTGACTCACCCCTCCCCTAGTGGTCCTGACTCACCCCTCCCCTAGTGGTCCTGACTCACCCCTCCCCTAGTGGTCCTGACTCACCCCTCCCCTAGTGGTCCTGACTCACCCCTCCCCTAGTGGTCCTTACCCTCCCCTCCCCTAGTGGTCCTTACTTCCCCCTCCCCTCTCATAGTGGTCCTTATCCCCCTTCTCCCTCCCATAGTGTTCCTTATCCCCCCCATCCCTCCCATAGTGGTCCATATACCCCCCCCCCTCCCTCCCATAATGGTCCTTATACCCCCCCTCCCTCCCATAGTGGTCCTTATCCCACCCCCTCCCATAGTGGTCCTTATACCCCCCCTCCCTCCCTCCCATAGTGGTCCTTATACCCCCCTCCCTCCCATAGTGGTCCTTATACCCCCCTCCCTCCCATAGTGGTCCTTATACCCCCCCTCCCTCCCATAGTGGTCCTTATACCCCCCCTCCCTCCCATAGTGGTCCTTATACCCCCCCCTCCCTCCCATAGTGGTCCTTATACCCCCCCTCCCTCCCATAGTGGTCCTTATACCCCCCCTCCCTCCCATAGTGGTCCTTATACCCCCCCTCCCTCCCATAGTGGTCCTTATACCCCCCCCTCCCTCCCATAGCGGTCCTTATACCCCCCCTCCCTCCCATAGCGGTCCTTATACCCCCCCTCCCTCCCATAGTGGTCCTTAACCCACCCCCTCCCTCCCATAGTGGTCCTTAACCCACCCCCTCCCTCCCATAGTGGTCCTTATACCCCCCCCCCTCCCATAGTGGTCCTTATACCCCCCCCCCTCCCATAGTGGTCCTTATATCCCCCCCCCTCCCATAGTGGTCCTTATACCCCCCCCTCCCTCCCATAGTGGTCCTTATACCCCCCCTCCCTCCCATAGTGGTCCTTATACCCCCCCTCCCTCCCATAGTGGTCCTTATACCCCCCCCTCCCTCCCATAGTGGTCCTTATACCCCCCCCCTCCCTCCCATAGCGGTCCTTATACCCCCCCTCCCTCCCATAGCGGTCCTTATACCCCCCCTCCCTCCCATAGTGGTCCTTAACCCACCCCCTCCCTCCCATAGTGGTCCTTAACCCACCCCCTCCCTCCCATAGTGGTCCTTATACCCCCCCCCCTCCCATAGTGGTCCTTATACCCCCCCCCCTCCCATAGTGGTCCTTATATCCCCCCCCCCCTCCCATAGTGGTCCTTATACCCCCCCCCCCCCCTCCCATAGTGGTCCTTATACCCCTTTTTTTTATTATTATTCATTTTTTTTTATTATTTTATTTCTTATTTTATTTATATTTATTTTTTTCGTCCCCCCTCCCTGCTTGATATATGGCAGGGAGGGGGGCTCTCCTTCCCTGGTGGTCCAGTGGCAGTTCAGTGGGGGGGGAGAGGGGGGCTGGCAGAGCTGTAACTTACCTGTCCTGCAGCTCCTGTCAGCTCTCTCCTCCTCTGCGCCGTCCGTTCTGCTCTTCTGTCAGCTCCCAGTGTAAATCTCGCGAGAGCCGCGGCTCTCGCGAGACTTACACTGGGAGCTGACCGAGGTGCTGAACGGACGGCGCGGAGGAGGAGAGAGCTGACAGGAGCTGCAGGAAAGGTAAGTTACAGCTCTGCCAGCCCCCCTCTCCCCCCAGTCTGTATTATGGCAATGCAAATTGCCATAATACAGACTCTGACTCGAGTATAAGCCGAGTTGGGGTTTTTCAGCCCAAAAAATGGGCTGAAAAACTCTGCTTATACTCGAGTATATACGGTAAGTGACTGCAAAAGACATGCAGCAAGATTTTGTGGCAACAGGCAGGTTTCTATACCAGAACTCCAACACATGCACCACTACTGACCCAAAAGCACTAGAAAAGTCATCTCCAATATGCTGAAAATTATATAAAATTCAACAAAACAGTGTCTTTCACAAAATAAAGTGGTTAATTGAAGAAAGTGCATGTACTTAATGACACCTAATCTACTTCTAAAAAGATAAGGTGCTTTAGTGAACAAAAGTGCATATATTATGACACTTAACTTCCCTTCTAGCAATATAGGGTTTGTCCAGCTAGGGAAGACAAGAACAGCACAACATAGTGCAAAACTGTATAATGAAGTGATGGTGTATATTAAGTTCCATGTGGCCACTCACACTTTGGAGCCAAAATAAAAAGCCTTCAGATAGCAGATGATATGGATCTTCTTAAATCTTGAACTTTATTGTTGTCAGTCTCATTCATGGAGAAAAGATAAAGTGCAACCAAATAAGAATCATAAAAATCATGTAAGTCAGCCATAAGTGTTTTGGATTCTGTTCTGTGGAGCGATAAAATAAAAAACGTTTCAGCCCAATGGATCAGCGGTATGTCTGGAGCAGGAAGAAAAATTTAGAATATGCTAAAAAGAACACTCTGCCTACAGTTGAGCATGATGGTGGCTCAGTGATGCTCTGGGGCCGCTTTGCATCCTTTGGCACTGGAATCCTGCAGCGTGTGAAAGGCATGTTCATTTATAGAATTATCAGGAAATTCTAGGAGAAAACATGTTGTCTGTGAGGAAGCTGAAGCTTAGGCCATTTAGTAACCCAAGAATATTACTGAACTTGAGGCCACTGCGAATGAGCAATGGGCTAAGTATTTCAGGAACAATTAGACAATGTTTAATGTATTTTTTTTATGTACATTGTACAGCGCTGCAGAATTTCTGAGTGCTTTGCTTTCTGAGCAGGCTGTATGCGCTGACTATAATGAACGGTCGCATTAAGAGCTCTGCTAGCAGTGCAGGCAATGGGAGCCCCAAGTAGTTTCTGGCTCCCATTGGTCCGCGTCATTCCAGCGCCCCCCATGCACTCACGTATTGGGGGCGCAGGCATGACATGGACTAATCACAAGTTACTGTTAGTGTATTTAAACCTCCCTAGCCCTGTACTCTGAGCCCTATTGTGGTTTCTGTCCCACTACCC
The DNA here is from genome assembly GCF_036172605.1 of Pelobates fuscus. NCBI lineage: Eukaryota > Metazoa > Chordata > Amphibia > Anura > Pelobatidae > Pelobates > Pelobates fuscus. The sequence goes on from NC_086325.1 coordinate 119,435,385, forward strand.
TTTAGTGCAATTCTTGAGCTCTTGTATAGATTCTGGTATTAACCTTGGCTGGTTTGTTTCCATATCCGTGTTTATCTTTAACCCTTTCCTGTTTGCCTGATTACTGTGTACTTGATCCCGGCTAGTTTTCATTTTGACTACGCTTTTTCTTGTCCAACGTTAAATCCAGCCATTCTAAGGCCTGGTTATACATTATTTCCATGTTGTGTCCCTCGCTGTCCTGAATCCTATGTGTTGGGGTTTTACACTGTGACAGGGCCGAAATGTTGCCTGTTTGATTGGATCCATTTTCCCCCAATAAACTGCATTGTCAGTATAGACAATATATTGCACAGGCAAATTTATGCACAGAATTATATGTAAACACAAGTAGAAAATACATAAAACTAGAGATTTTTACAGATGTCTGTATTAAAATACTCATTAGCAAGCTATAATTAGAGTTTGATGGAATTCTAATTAAAATGTAAAATAAAATGTTTGTTCTTTCTTTGATACTTAATATGAGTATTTGAAATTCAGCATGATTATTAGAACAAGATTTTTACAAGTGTCCTGAAAATATATTCGTGCTGATGTACCATTAGCGATTACTAGAACAAAATAAGAAGAAGAAAAAAAAAAAAGTTTATAAACAGGAAAAATGCCATCTGCAGGGCCATTATTTATAACATGTGGAGAGATTGCAGTGGGCTACAGAATCCCACAGGGAAGATCATTCTACCTGAGCTATGAATAATAGGCTACTCACAGACAAAGATAGTGCTTAGCCTGCAGGAAGCAGTACGTGAGCATGTCTCTAAGTACACTAAAACAAAACCAGCATCTGCTGCGTCAGCTTTGCCCCTTTTAATAAGATATGCAGAATTGTGACTTGCATCCAGGCATATTTAATTATTTTCTAGTCTAGGCTGTCACTTCCTCCCAGCCGGCCAACATTACAGGGGCCTGGGCCAACCGGGCCCCTGTTCAGCAGTAATGTTTCCCGGGTGCTCTAATCATAATCATGATTGAGAACACTATGATTGTCACAAACATTGGACTAGCAAAGTTTCGGAACAAATCCTGCCTGCAGTACTGTGCTTACATAGTTTCCTAAACATATCTTATCTATTTTAATCCAGAGATTTAAGGTGCAAGGCTGCAGCACACAAGTTCTGCATGCTATTGATTGGAGACAACAGTCCCCCTGTACTTTCCATTCTACCCATGTTTCAGGGTAAAAATGGTAATTCCTCACTGTTTAAAACATTTTACATCTTCCATAATCATTGTATTCAGAAACTGTACATGAAGAAGTCAAAAATAGTATAAATCAAGGTGTGGCAGTGCTTGTAAAGGTACTAAATGTTTTTTTAAAAACGGTTAAAAATGGAAAGATTAGAAAATTGCATTAGTTTACTTCTTAGAGGGGATAGAACATAGAAAAATGTACAGGGACAATATAAGCAGCTATCCTCAAGTTGTACAAATAAGTGGGCATCCACTGAGCCTTCGCGAAAGGAGATGTCACCTCAGAGAAGGATCCTTTACAATATGAGCGATAACGATGTGAAATTCCAGAATGTGCTAGTTTTCTTAGATTCAGAGACCACCTCACCTCCTAAATAATGAATGATATGTAGGCTATAGCAGCTAATTTGGCAACGAAAACTTGCTGATATAAGTAGAAATCTAGCGGCCACTTTGGATTTTAGAAGTATTTTTTCTACTTGGAAAAGTCTTACAAATAGTCTCTCTCTCCTTGTGTTAAATCAACAGATGTGTGCATTGTTGAACTTGATGGAATTAAGGGACGCTCCAGGCACCAAAAAAACTTCACCTAAAATAAACTTATGGTTCCTGGAAGCACTCTTACCATTCTTGAACGGTTTAACCCCAAAGTTGCTTCCAGCAGTAATCTTCACTCCTCCCCTGGCAGCATCTAGCTTCCGAATTTTCAGATTCGGAAAGCGCAGTGCTGCCAGGAGGAGCGCCACTGTGCCACTCTCAGCCAAACAGCGGTGGTACTCTGCTATTGGAGGAGTGGAGATCGCCATTGGAGGCAAGGTTGTGTTTAAACCGTTCAAGAACGGTTTACCTCTTTGAGGTAAGAGTGTCTCCAGGGGCCTCATGGCACCATAACAACTTTAAACTAAGTTGTTTTCTGCCTGGAGTCTCCTTTTAAGTCTTTTTCAGCCTATGTAAATGTGTAGTTAGGTATTCTGTAACTTAACATCACCTCTCACAAGATGGTAACCAACCCAAGGGCTCTAACCAAATGAACTCCAATATATTCAATCTACTGAATATAACCAACAGTTAACTATTGATATCCTAGAGATGATAATTATACGCACTGGGACCAACATTAGGCCTATGCATTTAAACGCAAAGAAGCCCATTTCTTTTACTTTAGAAATTTAAGGGTGGGAAAATAAATAAAATAAGTTCTTCTAACATCCTTCAAACTTGCCGGCAGAGACACACAGATACATGAACACAGGCCTCTCAGCTGCCCCACTTTTGGCAGGACTGTCCAGCAGTTTTAGTTTAGTTCCATGATGTGCCCTAATGAGATAACAGGGGACTAAACAGTTGCATTCTAAGACCAACGTAAATGTGGCTAGCGTGACTGGAACATACTAACATTTTCAGTTCATCACCCGGAACCTAGTGATTGCTGATTAACCAACCACCAGCATCACAACAAATGTGTATGAATACAGCCCCACATGTCCATTTCATGGGCCCTAACTGCACAGAAATCCTCTGTCACTACAAATCAAGGAGGGAACCTAGAGTGGATACTAAATTCTGCCGATGACTCATATCTTGCAATTCTACTCCAGGAACATTCCTTGTGCAACCAGGAGAGAGTTGACCAACAAAACCAGTGCAAGCCTGAGACCAGCAGCACACCCACACATAATGCAAGTACCATCAGACAGAGGTCAACTGGCAGAATGCACCAAAGTGTGCATTGTCAGAAATACAAAGTTTAAAATTTTAGGCCAAAATAGCCAGTGTAGAAATAGATGTTTTTAGCTTGGCTATTCTGGCTTCAAATTTGAAATTCACTTTGATATACCTACACTTTATATTGTTAGCATTTGATATACCAGTACTGCAACTTCTTAACTTAGATTTGCAGGGATTCCCCAACTTGACTCTTTTGTACTTGCACTCTACTGATGAAATATCTCAGGAACAGCTGATCTCTGCTGTAACATATCTGCTGCATGCTGTGATAGCGCAATTAAGGAGAGTCACAGATGTTTTACACCTGTTACCCCAGTGCTCTTAAACAGAGTATCTCACCCCTCATTTTTATATTGCTTTGGAGCACTTTATGCACAAAATTAAATTAGACCAAACCATCATTGGAGTTCCATCACCAATAGGTCCCCCAAAACAGCCCTGTTCACGGACGATGTCCTTCTGTTCCTTGCAAAGCCGAGAAACTTCCTCCCACCCCTCCTAAATCTCCTTCACAATTAGGGACACGTATCCTTTATAAAAACGACGCAGCTAAAACACAAGCACTGCCTGTAATCTTACCAAACACCCATCTCACGGAACTTCGAGCACTCTATCCTTTTGAATGAAAAAGAGACACGCTTAACTATCTAGGAAAACAATTATCAACCTAAAAACACATCATCTTAAAACACAACCATGTTGGACATGGGGAACAAAAATTCTTGGTGGTTAGGCCGAATAAATGCCACAACAATAGTGAAGTTCAGTAGGAAACTGGATTGAAGATAAAAATAAAAATAGTGGGATGCTTCACAACATGTTAGAGCGTCTAACAATGGTATAAATACAAATAAGAAGATGTGAGCCCTCCAAAATAAAATTCAAATGGTATACTTGTCTCAAAATGCAATGAATGAACTCAAGTTAAATAAAGTACAAGATACAATGTAGCAATGTATACAATATTTACACGTAACAATATCCCTTAAGCCATACTGTGTTTAGTAAGGACCTGCAAATGAAAAATAAAGGAAGATCCACTAAGCTGTCAAATGTTAAACATAATATATGTTTATTATAATAACACCTCAAAATATGCGCCCACTGTAAATAAGATAATAACGTAGCTGACAATAGACTGGATAATGCGAGGTAGATTAATAAAATTAACAGAATACATAAATAAATATAAAACATCCGTAAAGAGAGATAACGGTCACAGCACCAAGAAGGGATTATCCGTATAGATAAATGGGCAGAGAGCTCTCAAACCAACCACCCGTGTCGAAAGGCTAAGGGTGCTGCCACTACTAACACCCAAGTCGGAAAAACTCTAGAATAAACAGAATGCAGCTTACCCTGTTCGCATCACAACATGCCAAGCTGTGGGAGCACACCAATCGGTGAACACATAACCAAGCCACGGCCGGAAACTTCAAAAAAGGCCGCAGCAAAATGAGCGAAGTAGCGCTGAAGACTGGGAGTTCCCAAAACGAATGGACCTGTAGTCTACACTGTGTGTATGTATGTATGTATGTATGTATGTATGTATGTATGTATGTATGTATGTATGTATGTATGTATGTATGTATGTATGTATGTATGTATGTATGTATGTATGTATGCATGCATGCATGCATGCATGCATGCATGCATGCATACATACATACATACATACATACATACACATATACATACACAAACACACAAACACACAAACACACAAACACACAAACACACAAACACACACTTCAACAGGGTGTCCGGTATATTAAAAATCTGAAAGAACGCTTTAAAAAAAAAAAAAAAGAATTGCGGGTAATTTTCCCGGATAAGTAACTGACTTGAAACAAAAAAATTAAGCAAAAAGCATAACAATAAATATACATGGATGCCAAACATAAATGTGATCTAACCAATCAGTATAAAAATATATACATATGCAAGCAAAGAAGTCCATATATATTGGGAATATAATAAAGTGCATTAGAATATCAATAGCCCTTATAGATATATTTGTCTCTAGATGGAAAATAGACAACTACATCATAGAATTTAAGACGCAAATTGGGATATAATATTATCAATATAAGCTCAATGTGCGAATTCAACAGCTCTGTAACAATAAAACGTAATAAATAAATAAAATATATTTAAGATGTTGTAAATTTCACAATCATTTTGTAGGTGGACTATTATGGCATCTGAACCAGTTCCTCATTCAAACCATATGGATTTAATGTATTTAATTTAAAAATACATTTGGTTTCTGCGGTAGTGAGTTTTCTTTCCTATTTTTAAATGTCAATCTTTTCTGGTATCAGTTGAATCCCAATCACTGAGATGTGTGAGGGATCACTCTTGTGTGTTAGCTGAAAATGACGTGCCACAGGTAATTTCTTATCCTTGTGTAGAATGGCCCATCTATGCTCCCTAAACCTAGTCTTGAGGGATCTAGTAGTCTGTCCCACCTACTGAAGGCCACAAGTGCATGTAAGAAGATAAACCACATATGTGGAATTGCACATAATCCTATGGCTGATCCCAAATTTTCTGACATCTGAAGAAGATCCAAATTCCATGGCCCCATGACACAAACTAACATGTTGGGCAATGTGTGCCACCACATCTAAAACTGCCTGCCTTAAAATTAGTCGATTGATTATGGGAACCTGTTGTAGACAATTTAGAGGGGGCCAAAATATTTTTGAGGTTCAGGTTTGTCCTCAAGGTGACTCTGGGAACAGTAGAAATACTAAATTTCAGCCACGGATCCAACTGTAAAATAGACCATTGCTTGTGTAGAACACTAATAATTGTATCGTAAGAGCAGTTAATCGTAGGAAAAATGTAACCTTTGTCCATTAGCACATCTTTGGTGCTGATGCTGTATTTGATGTGCTGTTTCTTCGGCTGTAGCTAATGTAGATACAATCAGATTATGTGCATCTAATAATGGGATTGGTAAAGAAAGTGTTGGATGGGCTTCAGCATTAAAAGATGAATCGGAAAGGGACCTCCTGTTCACATTCCTGGCTTTATTGTAAGCATAAAGGAACAAATTGTGTGCGTAATCCTTATCCAAAAAAAGTAGACATAGTTCATAGGCTTCCTGATCAAAATGTTCCAAAAATAAACAATTTCGACAGAGTCTCACAAATTGACCCAGGGGTACATGGTGATCCATGTAGGGTGATGTCCACTAGAGGCATGTAAAAAGCCATTTACATCCACTGTTTTTTTGTAAAATTTTTGTGAATACATGCCCAGACTCTCCCCACAGTAAAAGGTCAAGAAATTTGATACACTGTTTTCTTTTTACTGGTAAATGACAGTCCCGAATTATTAACATTTAAACTGTTGACAAAGAGCTCTATATCCTACCAATCTCCTTTCCAGATTATGAGTATGCCATCTATAAAGCATCTGTAAAATACTATATGTTCCATCCATGTAGGATTGTTTAAAACAAAAGATGACTACCAAAGCCCCATAAAAAGATTGGTGTATGACTGGGCATAGCTTGCCCCCATCGCTGTACCCTTTGTAAATAAAATTTGCCATCAAAATTCAAATAATTATGTGTTAAAATAAACAAGGCAGGAGGCGGAGCCTAACCTCGCAAGTGAATGGCAGCATAACCCCCGAGCTCTGCCAAGGCCTAGCCTCAATCCACAGCCATCAGCAGCACCTGAGCCCCCCCATCACCCTGAAAATACACCCCGTACCCCCCCCACCCCCGTGACCACACTCACCCCCCTAAATGGGCAGAGGAAAGAAAGCCCGGAATTCATCGGTGGCTCCGATCTTTAGACAGAAGCCGGAGAAAACGCAGGCGCCATCTTTGGACGTCTCAACGTCGGAATCTGAATCCGACATGAGCAGCCAGGCGACGTCCGAGAGAACGGAGGCCCCGCTGACACGAAGAGATATGCGTGGGTTCATTGCCGATTTTAAAAAGTCCGTAGCAGAGGAGCTTGATAAACGGCTTTGCCCAATTCTAGAAGGCATGGCAGACCTCTCGGCGCACACACAGGCCACAGAAGCCAAAATGGCGGAGACGGCAGAAACTGTGTCTGCACATGGCGGTGAACTGCAGGACTTACGTGCACAACTACGATCCCTCGAGGACACCAACGAAGACCTGAATAATAGAACGAGAAGGAACAACATTAGAGTGAGGGGCATACCGGAATCCATCTCCACGGACACTCTCATGGACACCCTTATCGACGTATTTCAAAACCTCGTTCCGGAGGCTACAGCAGCCGATCTCCTAATGGACCGTGCTCACCGCGCACTGAGGGGCCCCAACGCAGCTACTCCCAGAGACATCATTGTACGGCTCCATTTTTACCACATCAAGGAGTGTATAATGAAAGCTGCCAGAGATACCCCCATTGAAGTGAAAGGAGTGCCAGTCCAACTGTATCGACTACCCTGAAACGGAGAAGGGATGTGCGCCCAATTACACACCACCTTACCCAGCATGGTCTCCGGTACGCATGGGGCCACCCCTTTAAGCTAATTGTCAGAAAAGACGGCAGGTTCCTTTCCCTCTCATGGCCCAAAGAAATCCCCGCTCTCCTGGACCAGCTGGGCCTTCCGCAGCTCTCTGAGACCCCAACCTCCGCAGCTGGCACTAGCTCACGCCAGCCACCGAGCAACAACCTACCAGCAAGATCCGACAATTTCCAGCACCAGAATGCGGCGCTGTAAAGGACGGACTCCGTAAATAATTGAAGATGGAAAGGCGACACAATGGAGGCAGCAGCTCCCCTCCCAGGACTCACCGAACCGCAACTCACGGCATCACACCTGCACGCTCCGCACCGAAGACAGAAGCACATGACACACAGCCACCCCTGAAAACGCCGCCTGCACCCAGGATGTACCCAGCACCACTGCCCTCAGACCGACCGCAGACCAAGGACTCCAACACCCGGCCCTCTTCCGCCATCACACCTCACAGGGAGCACCCTCATCAGACGACAGGAGGGCCTGGACGAGCAGACCCGAATTGCTGAACTGGGGACTCTGGACTAAACATTGCAAGTACTATGCACAGGACACTATACCACACAAGAGACCCGCCAAGCGACCACTGACAGGGACACTGGGCACCACACACTGACACAGGGCCTGTTGATCGGGGGGGGGAGGGGGGGGAAAGGGCATGGAATAACCACAACACTGAGACGTGACGAACCAGACTAACGAGACCGGACATGAGATCCCCCACTTCCACCACGCACCCAGACATGCCCTGGACCGGGGACACCTCATACCCTGACTTCACGAGCCACCTGGACGAGCCACAACAGGCCAGACCCGAGCCCCACGACAGCAAGGGCCACACAACAGCAAGGACAGCCAACACTTCACTTGACAAGACCCACCGCCACAAGCACAGTCCTCAGTACCAACAGAGAAAGACTAGATGACCGGGACGCCAGAGGGCAGAATACCGGCCGGAGACACTAGCTACCAACTAGAACCACGGACCCAAAACGGCCAGGACACTGCACAAGCAATAAGACCCAATTACCGATAGGGAGCCACAACCCTCACTGACCACAGACTAGGAGAGCACATTCCCGCACAGCACACCGACAACCACGACCAACAGACAGACTACCAGGGGACACTGGTAAAGGGACACGATAACCACAACGCACCAGACAGGCAGCTCCCGAAAGCCACGCTGCTCTTCCCTTCTTCGCTTGTTTGCTTCCTCATGTTCTTGGGAAATTGTTGTGTTCGCATAATTCTCTTCCGCTATCCTTATACTTTGCAGACAAAATGCTATATGGCTACCTGTTTGCTTCCACAATGCGGAGGGAGGACAAATACAATAAAATAAAATAAAATAAAAACAAACAGGGGCTGCCGGGGTAGGGGCACATCACACACAACTAGACGCAAACACCGCCCACACAACATCAACCCGACGCGGGGAGCCGGTCGAGGGACCGGTGGTGACCATGGCCCAGGTCAGACCGCTCCTGCGTGCGGGGCGCTCCCAATACACGTAGGGCAATACAGCCCAGCGCACGAAACGATAAAGCAGTGCCCTACCATGCTACAGATCAGATAACATGTCAGTAAGGCACTGCCACACAACCCGCTCAGTACGTCACGCTACCTTGGACCACCATCAGGGGGAACAAAAACAGCGACAGGGAGGGCCAATTCAGGGTAGACCCTACCCACCACTAAGCTTTCCCGAACTCACACACCCCTACGCAACCCCTCGAGGGGACTCCAAGAAACGGCAAGCCACCGCGCACGACTCAGCTCCACCCCAGGCGCAGTAACCCCCGCACAACTCTAAAGCCTCCGGACAACAGGACAGCGAACCCAGGTAGCACAAAGTTACGGCATAGTTGCCAAAGTTCTAGATGCACCACAATCTGCAGATATCACACACAACAGCCACTAATTGCACACCACCTAGCAGATACAAAGACCCACCCTCCCTCATGGCGTCCCTCCCCCCGTCTCCTCGCCCCCCCCCCCCCCCCACCCCCACTGCTGGCTCAGCCACCACAAATTACTCAGAGGCAGGTCAAGGGTGAACCCTGTCACCACTTGCGAACTCCTCCCTTACAGGCCTCTACTCCCCTGGGAGCCACCACACGGACCCCAGATCTTGAGACCGAACCCCCGCCTACCTCACAACTGGCCAAATAGATAAGTCCAGTTCACAATGCGCCAACCATCAGGGGACGGCCTTCCGTCCGGCCGCGCCCGCGCGGGCCCCCCAAAAAACCCTTGCTACTACCCTCTCCCCCCTCCTGACCCCACACCAACTACCTACTAACCATCCACCCCCAAAAGGGTTCCACCCCCCTACAGTGCCCCCATCATCCGTCCCCTGCACAGCCGTAAATACCAACTCGGCATGGCACCACAGAATCTCACGATCCGCCTCACCTCACTCAACGTAAAAGGACTAAACTCACCAGGCAAGAGGCACGGGATCCTACGCTGGGCAAACCGCACGGGGGCGGATATCGTCCTACTCCAGGAAACACACTTCACCGACCACAAACATTTCCCGTTGGTCAACAGACACTTCAAAAGGTACTACTTAGCCAATTCCTCGGAAACAAAAACTAAAGGGGTTGCAATCTTATTGCGCAACTCCTGCCCACTGGAGGACATACAAACCCACAACGATACAGCAGGGAGATTCCTCTTCCTCACCGGGCGTATGGGCACGAGCCCACTAACGATATGCTCGCTATACGCACCCACCATTCCAGACATCACATTCTGGCACACCTTCAAGGCCCATTTAACCAGCCTATCCGCTAAACACATAATCATCGGGGGCGACTTTAACGCAACACACTCGCCTGTCGTAGACCGCAGAACGGCCTTGGGAAGTACGCCAGCCCCGACTAGAAATGACAAACTGTACGCCGATTTCCTCAACGACACCTCCTTGCTAGACGCCTGGAGAATCCAGCACCCGTCCTCAAAGGACTACACCTTCTACTCCCACACACACACACCGGTCATATTCTCGCATCGACGGCTTTCTCATCTCTCATGCTGTCCAACCTTGGACCACCCACACACACATAGGCAACATCGCGTGGTCGGACCACGCGGAAGTCACGCTGGCAATACAAATCCCACAACTAGAACGCCCCTGGCGTTGGAGACTAAATCCATGGCTCCTCCGAGAGGTCCAAACAACGATTTTATGAGAAGGGCAACAAAGCAGACTCGCTCCTGGCGCATTGCCTTAAGAAAAGGCAAGACACCAAGAAAATCTCGAAAATACGAACCCGACCGGGGGAGATCACGACGACCCCAGAAAAAATAGCCCAAGAATTCTTTCAATTCTACACCAACCTATACAATCACACCACACCGTCACCCCAGGAGGACGGGGACCGATTGGAGGCCATCTCCGCCTTTCTACGCGCTCTCAACCTATCCTCTTTATCCAGCGCAAGTAAGCAAGGTTGGAATCACCCATAGAAGCCGAAGAACTCGCCCAAGTCCTAAAGACACTCAAACCGATGAAGAGCCCGGGACCTGATGGATTCACAGCCCTTTACTACAAGACCTTTCAGGCAATATTAATCCCACCGCTTTGCAAAGCTTTTAACTCACTGCTGGAGGGACACTCGCTACCCCCCCAGACATGCTGGCAGCCGACATCTGCCTTCTGCCTAAACCAGGGAAAGAACACCTTGACCCGGGACACTATCGCCCGATCTCCCTCTTGAATACCGACCTGAAAATTCTAACGAAGGCTCTGGCCAATCGCCTCAACCCATACCTTCCAACAATGATCCACCCAGACCAAGTCGGTTTTATCTCCAAACGCCAAGCAGCGGTTAACACCAGAAGAGCATTCGACACAATCTGGTACTCCCAACACAGGCACATCCCGACAGTGGTACTTTCGTTGGACGCGGAGAAGGCCTTCGATCGCCTCCTCTGGCCGTACATGTACAGCGTTCTCGCGCACTTAAAATTCCCACCTGTTTTTTTTAAACTTCACAAAGAACAAGCATACAAGACCATGTTCCGCTGGTATTTGACACCACACAGACTTCACAAAATGGGACAAAAGTCCAATGACGGGTGCTGGAAGCTCTGCGGTGAAACCGGCACCTACCTACATTGCTGGTGGAACTGCCCCAAACTCAAACCACTATGGGCCGAGGTGGGCGACCTCCTTGAAGTGATACTCGACAAACCGATCACCCCGCAACCATGGATCAGGCTACTGAGTAAACCACTGGAGGTACTAACCAGGAACGAAAACAAACTGGCCACCAGGATCACATTGGCAACGCGTAGGGCGATAGCGGAACTATGGGCCGATAAAAGGATTCCCAAGCTTTCGACCATAATTAGCAAAGTTAAAGAAACCCGCGACCTAGATGAACGGCACAGATACATGACACGTACAACACATTTCACCGAATCTGGGATCTTTGGGATCTGAACCACACGAAAATAAACATAAAATAAAGCGCAAGCCGCTCTTAACTACCTATCCCCACTCTGCCACCGAAGTCTCCACGAACAGGATAGACACGGCAGGCGACGAAATCTGCAACCGACACAAAAATGGCACACCCAGCCAAGACACTGCAACAAGGAACCTCTCCCCTTTGCTGCACCCCCCTCCTCTCCCCCCCACTCCGCACCCCATCCCCCCCCCCCCCCATCCTACTGGGGCCTGGTTGGCGCGGGCGCGCGGGGCGGGAGGCCGGCCCACATCCAAGGCAACCCACATTCCCCCTGGCTGACTCCACACAAGACCCGGGCAGACAGGACGGGGTACGACCCCGATAGGTGACGTCCCAAACACCAGAGCCTAAGACAGGCACATGCAAGGGCCAAAGAACCAATCCCAGAACCACAACACCAGGGACTAGCACCGGAAACGGCCTAGCACGAAACCCCCCCAGTAGGGGACGCGGACCCCCCGAACTCGAGCCCCCGATTGAACAACTCAGCTCCAACGGAGGGTCACGCCCCCCCCCTCTTAAATCACCATCAAAACAAGTCACGCAAATCTTCACTCTTCCCCCCCCCCCCCACTAAATGACCCACACCGGCCCCCCTACATCCTACAGGTACGAGGACACCCCCCCTCACCACACACACACACACACACACACACACAAAGTACCACACCACACGGCTAAGCACTACCACAACACAAGGACCTCTCGGGCAGCCACAGACCTACAGGGCCTCCACTAGGCAAACACCAACGATCCAAATGGAACCCACAACTCGAGACACAACCGAGAGCCCCGAGACCGGGAACACAAACCACACACCACAAAAACACTCATAAAAGGGTATAGAAACACTGTATGAGAACTAACATGTATTGCAATGCAAAAGCGAATATACCGGTTACCCCCCCTCTTTCCTCTTCTTCTTACATTTTTGTACCCCAACATTGCATACTGTAACATGTGAACCGAAAATGCATACATAAAGAATTTACAAAAAAAATAAACAAGGCACTTTCTATGATAGCCTCTGGTTGACATGGGGGAATGAGAGGGTCTGAAAATAGAAAAGGATTATGTTCGTTTAGGCCCAAACCATGATCTATATTGGAATAAAGTGCTGTTACATCTATTGTAAGCCAACAATAACTTTCCTGTCACACCACCTCCTGCATTAGGGATAAAACATGACTTGTATCTTTAATATAAGAAGGCAGATTTATTACAAATTTTTGAAGGTGGCGATCAAACCCATTTGGAAAGAAAACTAAAGAAATAGTGAGCCGTCCAGGGGGATTATCTATGGACTTGTGTATTTTGGGGCGGTAGTAAAAAAAAAAAAAAAAAAAAAAAAAAAAAAGTCACATTCCCAGCACTGGACAGAAGAAAACCTTTTACAGTTTTCTCTAAAACCCTCCTGTCAAGTAAATGCCACAAAAATTATCACGCTGGTCCTTTCTGTCTTTAGAGCCCTACCGATCGAGGTCCCCAAAACAATATTAGCACAATTCCAATGTATTTTAAATACACACATATGGAAAAGGAAACCACCAAGGGTCTCCCAGGTGGGCGTAAGCTTGGGTATGGGGAGTGTGGGAGTACCTAATGTCTCTAAATATTATCTAGCTACTATCCTGGCACCGACAGCAAGACTTATGAAATTAGATTAGATTAGATTAGAAAAGGTAATAAGTGCAGTCACTAATGGACCTGATATGGGTCCCCAACCAACGACCAAATCTACACAGCTACTAAAGTATCTCTCTACACATGGCTAAAATGGGCTCCAAAACTGGTGACTTAAAGGGACACTACAGCGTATAGAATTTGTTCTGGTGAGTAGAAACATTACCTTCAGGCTTTTTGCTGTAAACACTGTCTTTTCAGAATAAATGCAGTGTTTACATTACAGCCTAGTGATAACTTCACTGGCCACTCCTCGGATAGCTGTTAGAGATCCTTCCTGGGTCATGGCTGCCTAAAATGCATCCAAACATTCAGTATCTCCTCCCTCTGCATGCAGACACTGAACTTTCCTCATAGAGATTCATTGATTCAATTCATTGCTATGAGGAGATGCTGATTGGCCAGGGCTGTGTTTGAATCATGCTGGCTCTGCCCCTGATTTGCCTCCTTGTCAGTCTCAGCCAATCCTATTGGGAAACATTGTGATTGGATCAGGCTACCACTTCTAATGTCAGCAGATTGCTTGTTTTTCTGAGACAAACAGCATGCAGAGTTACAGCTTCAGGCTTGAACAGGGCCGTCTTTAACGCGGGGCAAACGGGGCAGCTGCCCTGGGCCCTGTCCCTGCTGGGGGGCCCAAGACAGCTGCTCCGTTTGCCCTCTGCCCGCAAACTATGGGGGCCCATCGGCTGGCCCATGCACTTAGGGCCACCCAGTGGGTCTGTGTCAGCAGGGGCCCGGTCGGGCGCAGTGGTGCTTTAACAGCGCGACCGGGCCCTTGCTTTTCGGCAGCCGACTGGGAGGAAGTGACAGACGCGCGTCACTTCCTCCCACAGAAACATGAGCCGCGCGGGAGGAAGGAGGACCAGCTGTTCAGGAGGAGGCCAGGCCGAGAGAGCTTAACTCCCAGCCACCCCACTGGACCCCAGGGAAGCCACCCTCCAGGAAAAACTGGAGGGTGGTTATCAAATTTTGCATGAGTGTGTGTGTGTGTGTGTCAGTATATATGAATGTGTGTGTATGTGTTAGTGTGCCAGTATGTCTGTCAGTGTATCTGTATGTCTGTGTGTGTGTCTGTCAGTGTCTGTGTGATTCAGTATGTATGTATGTATGTATGTCAGTGTGTCAGCATGTGTGTGTGTGAGAGAGAGTCTGTCAGTGTGTCAGTATGTCTGTGTGTGTGTGAGTCTGTCAGTGTGTCAGTATGTCTGTATGTGTGTTTCAGTATGTCTGTCTGTCTGTGTGTATGTGTGCCAGAATGTCTGTATGTCTATGTGTGAGTCTGTCAGTGTCCGTGTGGTTCTGTATGTCTGTGTTTGTCAATATGTCTGTCAGTGTATGTGTGTTTCAGTATGTCCATCTGTCTGTGTGTATATGTGCCAGTATGTCTGTCAGTGTATCTGTATGTCTGTGTGTGTGAGTCCATCAGTGTCTGTGTGGTTCAGTATGTCTTTGTGTATGTGTGTTTCAGTATGGCTGTCTGTGTCAGTACGTCTGTCAGAATGTGTCTCTGTATCTGTATGTTGTCCATTTGTGTTTGTGTGTGTGTGTATCTGTATGTGTCAGTGTTTGTATCTGTATATCTGCATGTGTGTCAGGTTGTGTATCTGTGTGTCAGTGTGTGTGTCGGTGTATCTATATGAAGTCAGTGTGTGTACCTTTGTATCTGCATGTATGCCAGTGTTTGTATCTGTGTGTGTCTATGTGTGTGTCAGTGTATCTATATGTAGCCTGTATGTATCTGTATGTTCTTGTGTGTATCTATATGCGGTCAGTGTGTATCTGCATGTGTGTGTCAGGTAGTGTATTTGTGCGTATCTATATGTAGTCAGGGGGGCCCAAGTAAATGCTTGCCCAGGGTCCAATCAAAATTAAAGACGGCCCTGGGCTTGAATACAGTATGATGTGGCTATATTTATGGTGGCATGAGGGGCCCAGGAGGGCTAGATGGTGGTTTTAACACTATAGGGTTAGGAATACATGTTTGTGTTCCTGACCCTATAGTGATCCTTTAACCCATGCACACCTCTTTAAACAGCTTAACATATCAAACACGACTTTGCGTTGGACCAATGGATACGGAGGGGGTTACTAAGGTGACATCAGATAGATGACGGTGGTATAAGACAGTTCCCTGACCGGCAACAAATTTATCAACTCCCAAGCAGAGAAATGTTTACATATTTACGCATTAAACATATCCTAGAAATATCCGGGCTCTCCAGAGATGGTTATGCGCATTTTAAACAATGTGCTTGGGACTTCCTACCCTCTCCAAACCACTCTCTCTCTGTGTAATGGTATTAATATAATGATTTACATCATAAAATAAAGCATAATGAGTTTAATGCTTTAGAGGCACCACTAGGGGCAGTGTGTAGGAATCCTTAAGCCATGTGCTTGTGGCAGTGACATCACAGGCCAGCCAATTTAGGAATACACTGAATAAAAGTCATATGTAGGAACGAATCACTCTTTTTTGATTTACGTGACTGAACCAAAGATGTAGTACCAGCTCTGACTTAACGCCAGCCAAATGGCTGGGGCCTTGTAAGTAATATGAATCCATTGTAACATTTAGCAACTGTTATAGCCTTTTGTAAGGAATATATTGTAGTTATTGTAGTACATTTACATTCTGCTAGCATTGTTTACTTGTTATTATAATTATATTAACTATACATTACAACGTTGTATTTTTTCTATTCACATATTCAACCATATTCAACCATAATAACCATATACAAACTATAAAAAAATATTCATAATTAAGTCACTGTGCTACTGACGATTGTTAGAGGTAGAAAGACCTGACAAATTGGGTTACATGGTTCAATGGGAAAAGGAGCTTAAGTGTAACATTGAGTTGGGCAGATGGCTTGGAGCTTAAGTGCAACATTGAGTCGGGCAGATGGCTTGCAGCAATGGTGCAGGTAAAGAAAGCTACACATTGCCTAGACCAGTCATGTCCAAAGTCCAGCCCGCGTTCTGCTTTAGTACAGCCCCACAGTTAATTTGGTAAATCTATCTGTTGTGGCCCCCAGTGAATCCCCGAGCACCGCTCAGGACCCCTGGGATCTCTGGATCTCTGAACGCCGCGGTCTCAGGGATTCACTAGGGGCCAAGAGATCACGAGAACGCAGACGGACGTGCAGTGACCTCACTCTGCGTTCTCGCAATCTCTTGGACATCACAGGATTCGTGGGATTTGGTGAGTGCGATCGCGGGATTTGGTTCCTTTTCCCTGCTGGGACAGAAAGAGCATGTACAGAGTAAACAGGGACAGAATAAAGAGAGAATAAAACTAGAAGGGACAGAGTAGAGAGAAAAGGGACAGAGTAGAGAGAAAAGGGACAGAAAAAAGAGAAAAGGGACAGAAAAAAGAGAAAAGGGACAGAAAAAAGAGAAAAGGGACAGAAAAAAAGAGAAAAGGGACAGAAAAAAAGAGAGAAGGGACAGAAAAAAAAGAGAGAAGGGACAGAAAAAAAAGAGAGAAGAGACAGAAAAAAAAGAGAGAAGAGACAGAAAAAAGAGAGAAGAGACAGAAAAAAGAGAGAAGAGACAGAAAAAAGAGAGAAGAGACAGAAAAAAGAGAGAAGAGACAGAAAAAAAGAGAGAAGAGACAGAAAAAAGAGAGAAGAGACAGAAAAAAGAGAGAAGAGACAGAAAAAAGAGAGAAGAGACAGAATAAAGAGAGAAGAGAGAATAAAGAGAGAAGAGAGAATAAAGAGCAGGAATAAAGAGACTGTTTGCAATAAACTTTGCATAAAATAGTTCATTTGCATTCACTTTTAATGATTCAAAGAATGTCAGGCAAAATGGTTGGCCCTCACGCATGTTCACTTCATCAAATTTGGCCCTCTTTCAAAAAAGTTTAGACACCCCTGGCCTAAACCATATAGAGACGGCCTACAAATTATGGATGAGGTCGTATCTCACTCCCCAACGATTAGTTCACATATACCCCGACGCCCAACAAATACACTGGTGATGCTGCCAACACACAGGCACTTTAAGCAATATTTTCTAGCAGTGTCTTAAACTCTGAGTCTTCTAGTAAAAAAAATCAAATGCCAATTGAAAAAAGTGCAGGGAAGCCCCCACCTCTCCTACTGGAGAACTAGCTACTCCATATGCTACCCAAAACATTTAGCAAATATGTAGCGTATTGGTCATTTATATCATGCTAGCAGCAAATACCTGTGTAGCCACCCTATGACAATCAACTAAGAGGCTCCAAGCTAGCACTGGTCATTGACAAAATAAACCACACACAGCAATATGAAAAAAGGTTGCTTACCATTACTGGCATCCTGGAGGCGTATGACCAAATCTGGTCTAGATGGTCATAGAGCACTCGCTGCTACATCTAGAGGTTTTCCAGGTGATGAACCACGCTACAACCCACCACCTTGCCACGTAGGCAATCATGTGCCCGACCCAATCCCTCGATAAATGACAATAGGTATCGGGTCTGAATTTTGTACCACTGTAAACAGATTTTAGTAGATCAAGTAGCTCGTTCTCTGTTCTCCTTACAGGTGCTTTAAGTATCGTTATGCCTGTGTATCGGTTTGTAACTCAACAAGAAAAGAAAAAAAAATAAAGTTTGTAACTGAGCCTCATGCTTGCAATGGGGTAATGCATGCCCCCATCGGCAGGCTGTACGCAATCTGTCTAAGCTTATCTTATGTGTACAATTACCATTTGCCCTATGTTATTGATGTATTATATGTATTGATGCCTGCCTTGTTTAATGTTTTAGCTGAATCCTGTACATTATTTGTATACCAATCTGATCTTTACCTTTGCAATTATGATATATGCACACCTTACAATAAAAATTAAATATATTAAAAAATTATTATTTTTAAAAAGCAGAGTATGTGAATATCAATAAAAGAGCTGTGCACAAGGGACATGGGCTAGTAGATGCATATATATCTGCTCCCTTGTGTTTTCTTGGACAACAGGTTTTTAAAAACAGAAGAGCAGAAAAAAATATAGCTCAGGAGCATATGTAGGAAGGAAAGGAATAGAAAATATAGCTGCAATGGTAGAGATACTAGCTGGGGAGCATTAATACATTTGCCCTTTCCTTTCTCTTCCTTTAGTTTTGTTTTATTCAGCTCTCCTGTGTTATTTCATCCTTTCCAATTTCATACAATTTCATACTTCAATTAAATCAAAATGAACAGATGATTAAAGGGACACTATTGGCACCCAGACCACTTAATCTCACTGACGTAGCCTGGGCACAGTGCCCCTGTCTGATTAACCCTCCATCATAAAACATTGCACTTTTTCGGAAACTGCAATAACACTGCAGGGTTTACTCCACCTTTAGTGGCCATCTTCCAGACAGCCACTAGAGGCGCTTCTGGGACCCTAGCAAGAATGTCTAACAATTTGAAATTCCCCAAAGGAAAGCAATGATTCAGTGCTTTCCTATGGGGAAAAGAACAACACATAAGCATTAGGTCCCACCATAGCCATGACGTAGCAGGAGTAGGAGACTCCGCACTGAAAAGAAGTACAAAAAAAATTACAAAAACCCTTTCTTTATCGGAGATGGGTAGACACCTATAAAGTTAGGGTCAGGGGCACTATAGTATTTGGAATACAATTTGTATTGCCAACGCTATAGTGTTACTTAAGTTTCTAAATATTTATTCATCCAAAATAAATTCAGCAAATTTATATTTAGTATAAATTGTCACTAAATATACACACACTGCTCCTACA
Organism: Pelobates fuscus; assembly: GCF_036172605.1. Taxonomy (NCBI): domain Eukaryota; kingdom Metazoa; phylum Chordata; class Amphibia; order Anura; family Pelobatidae; genus Pelobates; species Pelobates fuscus. Next base: position 119,454,776 of record NC_086325.1, read on the forward strand.
TTTCTTTTCTTTTTTTTTTATAAATAACAAGGACTATAAAGTAAACAGACCTAGACAGTTGCTCATCTACTAAAGAGAACTGGTATACAATAGGTTACTAGTTTACAGTAAAAGTATACAGCAATGAGGTTAATCTGCATTTGTCTATATTAGAATAGGCACTGGTGATATTTTTATTTATAGGGCAAAAAAGCACAAGGTGAAGATCAGCAATAAATTAAGCATGCAGTGTTGACTGATAGATGGTCTATTTCTGTTCTTCTCTGATCTTTGTGATACTGGAACATGTGAGATATGCTCTGATTTTCCAATTGATAAAGCCAGTTGTATAACAGTGTACAATTACTCGGAGCAACCAAACCTCTACAGGTCTATTTCACTTGACCTAAGCTTAAGAGATTGATTATCAAGCCCTTAGGTTCCCAAACAATTTATTTCCCTGTGGAACAGAGGCAAAATGCCTAGTTCTGCACATACTCGTATAGTGTGATCCAGTTTTTAAAATCTACCAGAAACATTAGAAGGAACTGAAACTCAATATTTTTTACTCTATACAAATCCCCATTCCAATTGCCTACCTTGCATGCTGCAAGGTTTCTTACACCTGGGGAAAGCTAGAGAACTGAGCATTAGGCCAATTCATTATCTCTATTTCTCTATTTCTTCACTCTGAGGTGCTCTGTTGGGATATGACCTCATGCTTAGGTCAGCGTTCTCCAAGGCCATGAAAAGTGTGAGGAAGCACATAGTATGAAAAAGTGTAAATACAGCTTGTTGCAGCAGATTTAGGACATCAGCAAAGCCGACAATCTATCTAAGCAGTGGAAAGTATGGAGGCCTTGAAGTCAGATACTTCTTTGTAGTGAACGAAAAAGTTTGAGTAACCTAATCAAAACTATATATATATTAAATTGTTTTCCTTCATTCTGTATTAAAGTGACAAACACCCAAAATGATACACTTAAATAAAATATATAGCGTTTATATAGTTGGCATCCTAGACCATTATACTATAAATATACAGTCAAAATTGCTGGGAGCAGCAACATTGCAGTCGGAGGACCTGCAGGCTGAAGTGCATGCGCCACCACTGGACCACCAGGGCTTACAATGAGATGTCCCCTCCTTTTAGGCCAGAGGTAAGAAGGGGGAGAGTGGTGCATAAAGAGACACAGACACAGACACACACAGAAAATTCCAAAGAACTTTCCCACGCTATGTAAAATGACACAGAGCACTCTGATTGGTTAGATTCCAAGCCAACCAATCAGACTGTTTTGAGTCATCTTACACAGCGTTGGAAAGTTCTTTGGAATTTCCCCACGCTGTGTAAAATGACAAAGAGCACTCTGATTGCCTTAAAGCAACAAATCAGTCTGCGCGGAGCCCTCCATGGGTGAAGTTGGATTATTTTTTTAGCGGCAGGTTTTTTTTATTTATTTTAAGTTCGACGGGTATAATGGTTTTTATTTGGCCTTTTTTGGGGCTGAAAAATGAAGATTTTAGAAGAAAGAAGACATCAAATGGTAAGTTTTATTTTTCTTTGCAGGTTAGTTATTTTATTCCCCCCCCCCAATATTTTTAGGTTAAGGGGGGTAGGTAGGGGATAGTTTTTTATTTGGGTGGGGGGGGGGGGATGACTAGGGGCTTGGGGACCCCTAGTCACCTTGGAGGGGGGGGATTTGTCATGTAAGGCCCCCACTCTCATTCAGAGACAGTAGGTCCCCCTCCATTCTTATTTAGTGCCCCACCCGCCGCGCAGGGGTGGGGGCAGGGGGAGAGGACAGTAGGTCCCCCCTCATTCTTATTTAGGGCCCCCACCTGCCGCACAGGGGTGGGGCCGGGGAGAGGACAATAGGAACACCCCATTCTTGTTTAGGGCCCCCACCCGCCGCGCTGAGGTGGGGGCTGGAGGGGAGGACAGTAGTTTCCCCCCTCCCCTCATTAGCCTTTATGGTCCCACCTACCACTCGGGGGGGTGGGGGGGGGAGGACAGTAGGTCTACTAAGCGGCTGCAAGATGCAGCCACGGCACGAATAGGATCGGAGTTTCATTCATTCAAATGAAATTCCGATATGAACAAAGTCCCGAATTGCATTCTAACATGAATGGAGAATGTTCTCATTCTATTAGGATGCAATTCGGCAGTTTTGCCAGCGTCCTGTCTAAGTGACAGGACGTTCGGCAATACTGACAGGAAGCATCGTGGGAACAGGGAGGAAACCTAAGGATTGTGGGAAAATTTCTCTGACCACCGGAAGCGAAGCACACTTTTCTCCTCCACTGGTCATAGCTGGTCATGGCGTAGGAAACCTCCAGAAGAGAAATAGTCCCTACTTTGTCTTAAGTTTCAAAGAAAACTAGAGCAGATAGAAAGAAATGAACAGATCCTGAGAGAGGGAGAGGAGAGAAAGCGATAGGGGAAAGGAGGGTTCGGCATGACAGTGCCGTTTTAAGCAGTTGAGCTGTGTAGAACTTGAACAGCTGCAAAGAGTAACTACTGGATGCTGGAAAACACATATGAAAACCTGTTATCATATGTCTATGGTTTGATCATGTCATTTAGGAAGCTTCTATAAAATACTGAAGACTAATTAAATTCTATTCATAGCCCCATAAGAGATATTCAAAACACTTGACTCCTTAAGAGAATACAAAAAAACAGCTATAACAATATAAAGGTAGCCAAGTCTACAAAAGGCAACCCCCCCCCCAAAAAAAGACAAACTTAGATTTCCTTAAATAGCCAATTCAATTATAGAGATGCATCATCATAGTTAATCTAGTGCTCTCTAAAACAATGTTATAGAAAATGCCAGAATAACTAGGATGTTGTGCCTCTTTATATAAATGAATAGGCAGTTTAAAATGTTCCCTTCTCTTAGGGTTTACCTTTTGCAGCCTCTACAGTAGGCTTCGCTATCTTTATTTTGCAATCACTGTGTTTGTTATTAATGTTACAACATAAATTCATTAGGTTTAATGGTTAAATAGTCTCTTTGGGTACATATTAAAATAAATACATTGTTTTTTTTTAAATTTTATTTCATCTTTTTCCAATTGACTCCATCCATGGAGAATATGCCGGAGGTATGTTATTGTTTTTATTGAACCCCATATTCGGATTAATTTGTTTTAGCTTAATTTGCACAATTGGGATTTCTCTGTGGCTAAGTTCCAGTTCACAGAAATCTTATAATAAACGGATTGATTTCTCAAGCTTGGATACAGGAAAGTTTATGTGGTATTTGGTAATATACAATACCGCGCTTTACTACCTATTGACTCTCTAGATACATTCAAAGTTGCCAAGTCAATGGGATACATTTTACACCATTTAAATTATTACTGCCTTAATTTACCGTAAATAGATATGGCATAAAGAATGTTGCTAAACTTTGAGAGAAAACACTAAGAACGAAGATTTACCAGACCAGGTACGCTTAGGTTATATAAACACCTAGGTGTATCATTTTAGCATATTACTATCATATCTATTGGTTATTACAATTCATCTTTATTTAAAAATTGTGTTTTTTGTAGCTTTTTAGTTAGACCAAATAACTTCTTAATCGATATACCCCTTTGGGTTGAACCTTGTCTACACCCCCTATGACTGCGATTTAACCCGCACTTAAGCATGACGATGAAGGTTCTAATTGGATATCCTGGAAGCTCCCATTTATATGCTTTCCTCTATTTAAGATCCCTTAGAGCATTTCATCATTTCCCCTTGAAGAGCCCGGTGGTGTGGTGAAACATACGTCAGGACCTCTGACATTATGTGTATAACGGTCTAAGATACAGGGTAGACATTTGAATGGAGACACTTCCTATGGATTATTGTCCTTGCAAGGTATTTAATTTATTTAACAGTTAACACAGTGTTTGTTTTTAACTGCTCCTTTTTTTTTCTTTTGATTGAAGTTAATTATCACGGAGCATTACTATCTTAACCTTAGGAAGCAGGCAGTCTAGGGGAATATGGGATTAGGTGCCCTCCAAGGCACAGGTTAGGTGGAAGTGAAAGAAAGGGCCCTTTCTCCCACCCCACCTTCCTCCCCCTCCCCTGTTTTTCCTTACTTTTACATTCTTGATACTACTATTTGACAGCCTGTACCTGGCCAGGACTTATTGTGCATGTACCTTTCAAGTCATTTGCTGTTATTTTTGGCTACACTTAGATACCTATTAGTGTGGTTAGCCGATAATTGTAGAAAGTTTTTTTTTGGTTTTTTTTTTTTACTTAGGCCGTTGGTTTAGGGATGGTACACTAAATAGTTTACTAGTTAGTGGGCACTGAGTTTTCTTTTTCCTTAGTCTTTTACATAAAGCATACTACATTTAATGGGTATTGTTTCTTTAAATACTTTTTTCTTAACTATTAAAAGTTAAGTTTTAATATTATAACTTTTTGGGCTGGATGTTTCAAAGTTTTTGGCACTGTTTTTTTATTCTCAATTTTCTTTAGGGAGTCAAATGTTTTGAAGGTCTCTTAAGTGGTTATAAATAAAGAGGCTTCTTAATTTTCAGTTTTTTATGTTGCTTATCCTGCACTGTAAAAATCCACAACTCTGGTATTTGATGACCTAATTTCTTATGTATTTTACTCTAGAGCTATGCCCTCTCTTGGGATCAAAGCAATAAGGCCAGGTCAAAACTAGAAAATCTAAAAAAAAAAAAAAAAAAGTACCGGTAATGCACTTACGGGTCTGGAAACCACAAAAGGGCACAGGACCATAGAAATGTTAGATAATACATAGGCCCAGGCTCTTGTGTCAATTTTGAGTCATTGATGCATGCACACAGCAGCGGGCAGGATCACGATCAATTAACCAATTAGAAATGTAAAAAGGTTAGAAGGTCGCAACTTGAATCATTTAACCCCTTAAAAACGCAGGGCGTACTATGCCGTCCTTAAAGTGGTGGGCCTAAACGGCGGAGGAAGGCACAGTACACCCAGCCATCGTCCCACTGATCAAGACTTACCTTGAGGGAAACTCCGACAGCTCAGGAAGTCCCCCTGCAGCAGCTCTGGTCACTCCAGCCCTCCAGGGCCATGTGATCACAATGATCACATGGCCCCAATAGGAATCTATGGAATTGCCCGAGCTCTCAGACAATCCCCCAGACTGCTAAAAAAGTTCAAAAGTAACAAAAAAAAAACAGTGCGCGTCACAACGCATGATAAAGTTACAAGCGGCATTATGGAGGACTCAACAACACCACAAAGCCAATCCCACAACGGACAAATTAACAGAACTAAATGCCATAAAACAATCCCTCAAAGAACTATCCCTGGAGGGTGTGGCACGCTCCTTTCTCTGGTCCAGGCGCATGTTCTATGAAAAATCCAATAAAATGGACACCATGTTAGCCAGAGCACTGCGCACCAGGGGTGGATTCCGGCCCATCACCAGGGTCCGCACACAGCAGGGCAACCTAGCTCACACACCACAGGACATCACAGTTTTCACGGAATACTACTCTACATTATACAACCACTCCCCACACCTAGACGGAATGGCAGCTAAAGACCCAGCAGACTTGAAGGCATTTTTGTCTGTGGCTAGATTGCCGGGAATGAAGGGGGAGGACACTGAGGCCTTACGGGCTCCCAACACACAACCTGAGGTGGAGGCAGCAATCGCCACACTTCAGGGAAACAAAGCCCCGGGTCCTGATGGCCATGACATAGGGTTTTAAAACTAATTTAACAAGGAGCTGGCCCCTCACCTCACAACCTTATATAATCAACTTCATGCAGGGAGGCTCCCCAAATCCAGATATGGCACTAGCAAACATTACATTACTGCCCAAACCAGGTAAAGACGAGGAGTTGGCATCCAGCTACCGACCGATTTCACTAATCAACTCCGACCTTCTTCCACGCATGATTCACCTGGACCAGTGGGATTTATCAGACGCAGGCAGCTGTACGAGAACACACACAAGGGGGCGGTGCTCACATGCTATATGGAGGAAAATGGGAAGCCTTCTCTGGCTCTGTCACTAGATGCTGAGAAGGCCTTCTACTGGGTGCGGTGGCCCTAGCTGTTCAGGCTACTTAGGGCATGGGAATTTCCAGAACCCTATGTGGTGGCGATCCACGCCCTCTTTTCCAATCTTAGAGCTCAAACTCTAATAACGGGAACTACCCGTACCCCCTTTCCATTGAAGAATGGAACAAGGCAGGGGTGCCCCTTGTCCCCCCTGCTCCTTGCGTTATCCATAGAGCCGCTTCTACAGGCCATCCGACAACACCCACACATACAGCGCATGCACATAGGCAGACAACAATTCAAAACATCAGCCTACACTGATTATGTCCTGCTAACCCTATCCGACCCAATCCTTAGAGCACTTGACCGAACTATTAGATAAGTATGGCACTTTATGTGGCTACAAAGTCAACATGGCAAAATCCACTATGCCCTTTCACCTATCGGCCCCGGACACGCCACTCATTCGCGATAAATACAAACTAAGCATCACTGCAGATGCACTTCCTTACCTGGGCATTAAACTTACTACAGACCACGCCCAACTATACAAAACACAACTACCCAACTTTGTTTTGCACCCTGATCCAGGACTTGGAGCAATGGACGGACAAGCCCAATTAATGGTTGGGCAGACTTCACTGGGTGAATATCAATGTCCTCCCCAGACGGTTATTCCTCTTCCACAAGGGGACACCTAGCGGGACTCTAAAAAACTATAGACACGTTCATATGGCAGAGGAAACGTCCCAGGTTAGCCCGCAATCTGCTATACAGACCTAGGGACAGGGGAGGATTGGGGCTCCCACACGCCTATCTGTACTACCTCGCGGCACAATTGACACAGGTCACCTGCTGGCACTCCCTCCTGACCACAGAAGTTGGGAGGACCTAGAATCCCTCCTGATTGGTTCAGACCTGCCCCAATTTTATATTTGGCTCCCCAAATACCAGAAACCCTTCTTGAGGACCACGTGCCACGCTATCCTAAACTCCATCCGATTGTGGGACCAGATGGTCCACAAATACGCACTCAGTACAACGTCTTGCCCGATGACACCGGTGGTCCGAAATAGGGCATTCCCCCCCGGGCCTATACGCTAGGAACTTTAAAGGGATAGAGTATGAATGACTACAGGGTCCACCGTCACCTTCGAGAAGCTCAAAGAGCATGGCCCCCTCAACACAAGGGATTACTTTCGCTACTTACAAATATGCGACTTTGCAAATAATAGGGCGGTACGAGAGGCAACTAAAGGCCCATTAACTTTCTTTGAAAAAATGTGCTTCCATGAAACACAACCCAAGGGTCTTATATCCCTAATATATAACCACATCAGTGCAGAAACGAGTGAGGAAACCTCAGATATACCGACCAATGGGTGACCGACCTAAGAGAGGTGCTAGAGGTAGAGGAGTGGCAGGACATATGGGAGGCATGCGCACAATTCTCCCTCTGTGTCACCCTCCAGGAACAATCCTTAAAGACGTTACTTTGCTGGTACACCACCCCGGTCAAGCAACTTCACATGTAACCAAGCCCCAATTACTCTTGTTGGCGCGGTTGTTGCGCAAAGTGGTGGGAGTGCCCAATCGTCCGGAGCTTCTGGACTGGGGTGGTGAACCGGAGCTCTAAAATACTACAAAGACAACTGGACATGGCCCCATGGGCGTGTCTTCTATCTAGGTCCACAGAGGGATTGTCCCGTCACTACCACAAACTGCTTAACATGCTATATTTGGCAGCTCGAAGGGCATTGGCTCAGAAATGGCTCTGCCCAGAACAACATCCCCTGTCCCTAGTCATCACAAAGATTAAGGATAACCATATCTTTGATCTTGGTACATATCCCAATTACCATGCTATAACATGTCTTTTAACCCCTTACTGCAACAAACAGGGCTTCATGCAGACAGAACAGGCATTTGCAAAGGCCTCTGTACAGCAGCCATACCACAACGAACACCACTTCATGGCTGTGGGAAGCAGAGTCGGAGAGACGGCCTCTTGAAGGGCGAGAGAAGTGACGGACGCGAGATGCGTGCTCACTGAAATGCTTAGATTTCTTACAACTCACATGCAAAATGTACCAATCACAACACGTGTTCTTAGTGCCTCCTTTTTCCTTTTATATTGTTTGTTATATATTAACAAGACAAATTATATATATATATATATATATATATATATATATACACACACACATATATATATATATATATATATATATATATATATTTATGTTCAGGACATAGAAAGCCGTAATGACAGTATATAACTTCTATAACAAAATAGAAAATATGGTCAGTTGTGGTGTGCCGAAATAGACGATGCAGTAGGCCTGTAATAAAATAAATAAGTTTCTCTCAATAGTCAAAAAGTAATTTAAATAGTGAATAGCTGTAGGGCATCTACAGACATTGAGAAGTAGCCAGCATAAAGTCTCAGCGAAGGTATCGAAAATCCTGGGGCTACTTTTTGCACCAAAAGTGAGACGAGTGAAAAAATAAATAGTTAGAACCCTGCCACTTAACACCGTGTAGATGCCCCAAAGAAGGATGGATTGGGAGGAGCTTGAAGGCGTTTATAATGTCAGTCTTACTGAGCCATGCCCCCTTCCCTGCGGTCATAATTGCGTAAATGGCATTATCAATGGTAGCATACTTAAGGGAGAATTCCTCTGAAGGAATGAGAGTGTTCTGACTGGGGGTCGTGGAAGAGTGTGGCGCAGAGAGGTCGCCAATCAACCTTTGCTTGGCTGAACTTTTACCAGAGACCACCCCTATAGGGTTAGTTCTCCATACTGAGAAAGGTGGGGAACTGAACGGCCCAAGTAGGAAACCGTGGTCCAATTCAATCTGTAACAGACTGTTAACCACTATTGGATTGGCAAGGGTGGAAGGTAGGTTGTTACATTCTACAATGTCAAATGGCATGTAAATGATTCCCGTATGGAACACTTCTGTGAATCCAGTCACCAACAACCAAGTGGGATGAGGGATGGTTATGTAATAAGTCAGGGAAACAAGTCACATCGATTGAGGCCTTGTAGGGTTTGGGAAACTATTTATTTGGACATATTGTCTTGGCATGTGCCCTAAAACAAAGAACACATAGGCAATAACAGGCAAGCACTAAATCCACAGGAACCTGCATTAAAGTTATTGTAAATCTGAGATTTACCCAGAAAACCAATATTATGACCAAGCTTGTCCTTAATCTCCTTCTCAGGTTTAGCCGAGGAGGTCGGGAAAGGAAAGGTAGCACCCAGCTCCGGGATATTAGGACATAGGTTCACGGTATGCGAGGACGAAGAGCAAATACCACTAGCTGAGGACCCGAGGCCCGCAAAGTGCCTGCAAAACAGCTATGTGTCCAACTGGCTCCAGTCCGTCTGAAAATTGAACTGAGCCAAAGCTGCAGACGCCTTTGCGGAGAATGATCTGTGGTAATCATAAAATGATGTACCTCCATATTTATGCTCCAGGTCCACCAGCTTGTGTAAATACAGATCGAATTCCTCTCTGCGCTCGGGATAAACTGAGCACACCACGTCCCTATAAATACCAAACGCCAGGAGGAACTCAGGAATTGACGACTTCCTATTCAACCTGGGGTCCCTAGCCTTCAGTATAACAGAGACATTGCCATAGGAATGTGTCTCGTTCTCCAGAATTTCTTGGGAGGCAATCAGCAGCTAAACTAGATTGACATCCTTGCCTTCCAAGATTTCCTTCTTAATATTAGCTGGTACCATGTGAGCTGGGTTGATAATATTAGGGTTCTGTAGTGGACCAATGAATTTACCAGTCAGGGTGCTTGAGAGACCAGTAGGTTCTGGAGTAACCAATCCAGATGGTGCCACTGGCCTATCAAGAGCACCCAAAAGGTCCAACCTATCAGTAATCCGTCCCAACGAGGACAAGACCAATGACATGATCTGCTGAAGCCAGAAGTCCAGGTATGCAAATCGCCAGACCAACAACGGTAATGAGGAGGGGTCTGGCGATCCTTAATTAGGGAAATCATACCCCTCCCACAACTACAGGCCCAGCCTTCCAAATATTATACATTTAAAAAAAAAAAAAAAAAAAAAAAAACAGCCACAGCCCCCCCCCCATCAACCCAGCCACAGCCCCCCCCCCATCAACCCAGCCACAGCCCCCCCCCCCATCAACCCAGCCACAGCCCCCTCCCCCCCATCAACCCAGCCACAGCCCCCTCCCCCCCCCCATCAACCCAGCCACAGTCCCCCCCATCAACCCAGCCACAGCCCCCTCCCCCCCCCCCATCAACCCAGCCACAGCCCCCTCCCCCCCCCATCAACCCAGCCACAGCCCCCCCCCATCAACCAAGCCACAGCCCCCTCCCCCCCATCAACCAAGCCACAGTCCCCCCATCAACCAAGCCACAGTCCCCCCATCAACCAAGCCACAGTCCCCCCATCAACCAAGCCACAGTCCCCCCATCAACCAAGCCACGGCCGCCCCCCCCCCATCAACCAAGCCACAGCCGCCCCCCCCCCATCAACCAAGCCACAGCCGCCCCCCCCCATCAACCAAGCCACAGCCCCCCCCCCCATCAACCAAGCCACAGCCCCCCCCCCCCCATCAACCAAGCCACAGCCCCCCCCCCCCCATCAACCAAGCCACAGCCCCCCCCCCATCAACCAAGCCACAGCCCCCCCCCCATCAACCAAGCCACAGCCCCCCCCCATCAAATAAGCCACAGCCCCCCCCCATCAACCAAGCCACAGCCCCCCCCCCCCATCAACCCCTGCCACAGCCCCCCCCCCATCAACCCCTGCCACAGCCCCCCCCCCCATCAACCCCTGCCACAGCCCCCCCCCATCAACCCCTGCCACAGCCCCCCCCCCATCAACCCCTGCCACAGCCCCCCCCCCATCAACCCCTGCCACAGCCCCCCCCCATCAACCCCTGCCACAGCCCCCCCCCATCAACCCCTGCCACAGCCCCCCCATCAACCCCTGCCACAGCCCCCCTATCAACCCCTGCCACAGCCCCCCCCTCAACCCCTGCCACAGCCCCCCCCTCAACCCCTGCCACAGCCCCCCCCATCAACCCCTGCCACAGCCCCCCCCATCAACCCCTGCCACAGCCCCCCCCCATCAACCCCTGCCACAGCCCCCCCATCAACCCCTGCCACAGCCCCCCCCATCAACCCCTGCCACAGCCCCCCCCCATCAACCCCTGCCACAGCCCCCCCCCATCAACCCCTGCCACAGCCCCCCCCCATCAACCCCTGCCACAGCCCCCCCCCATCAACCCCTGCCACAGCCCCCCCCATCAACCCCTGCCACAGCCCCCCCATCAACCCCTGCCACAGCCTCCCTCCCCATCAACCCCTGCCACAGCCCCCCCCCCATCAACCCCTGCCACAGCCCCCCCCATCAACCCCTGCCACAGCCCCCCCCCCATCAACCCCTGCCACAGCCCCCCCCCCATCAACCCCTGCCACAGCCCCCCCCCATCAACCCCTGCCACAGCCCCCCCCCCATCAACCCCTGCCACAGCCCCCCCCCCATCAACCCCTGCCACAGCCCCCCCCATCAACCCCTGCCACAGCCCCCCCATCAACCCCTGCCACAGCCGCCCCCGCCATCAACTCCTGCCACAGCCGCCCCCGCCATCAACTCCTGCCACAGCCGCCCCCGCCATCAACTCCTGCCACAGCCGCCCCCGCCATCAACTCCTGCCACAGCCGCCCCCGCCATCAACTCCTGCCACAGCCGCCCCCCCCATCAACCCCTGCCACAGCCGCCCCCCCCATCAACCCCTGCCACAGCCGCCCCCCCCCCATCAACCCCTGCCACAGCCGCCCCCCCCCCATCAACCCCTGCCACAGCCGCCCCCCCCCCCATCAACCCCTGCCACAGCCGCCCCCCCCCCCATCAACCCTGCCACATCCCCCTCAGAGACACCGGTCACCTTCCCCACACACATCCTGACATCCCCCCAACCACACACTACCATTCCTACACACACACTGTCAACTCCTACACAAACACTATCACCATCCCAAACACTTTTAGCCCCTTCAAGCAGCCCACTTACATTAACCCCTCCAAATCTCACCCACTTCAAACATACCAAACTCACATGCCCTTCTGTTAACCTATCACATTAACCCCCCAATCCTGTCAGACTCACCTGCCACACTCACCTTACCACAGAAACCCTATCCAATCATGTCCTCCAACACACTCAGTATGAAATCAACAGCAAAAACATATGTGAGGAAGGCTGAACATGATGGACGCAAGTCTCTTCAGCTATGTAACTATAAAAATGCCAATCTCATGTTGCAAAAGCTAGTAAGGTGCTTTTGTGTATACAAATGGGTTTAGATTTATGTGATCAAAATATAATTTGGCATCTTTACAAATCAATGATAAAACCCCACCTTAAATATGTGGTACAAGTTTGGGTACAGGTATTAAGGAAGGATATGCAGAACTAAAAAAAAAAAGTGCAGATGTAAACTGAAAAATGTGTAATTTGTAGTTTATAAGGAGGGTGGAAAACATTAGTTATGAGGAAAGGATAGGGAAAAATAAAAAAATAATTAAAAAATTATTCAGTAAAAAGGCACCTCAAAGGGGATATGGTAACACTATACAAATATATACAGGGTACTAACCTGAACATTAGCATGAATATACAGACAATAAGTCTACCGATTGGAAGAAAGGCATTTTCGCTTACAGCAGAGGAAAGAGTGCTTTACAGTAGGAACAATAAAGATGTGGAAATCTCAGTCTATACAGTAGTCTTAGACAATTAATACACGTATGCTCTATCCAAGATGTAGGCTTTAATGGAGTAAAATAGGCAACCTTTTGGCTCACATGAGCATTTGTCAAGCCACAGAGTGCCTGTTTTACTCCAATAAAAGCCTGCATCTTGAATAGAGCCTGTGTGTTCCTGGATATTTATTTTTTCACTCTGAAACATGAGGGATATGTAGTCGCCCTTAACTTAATGGCCTAAAAATATGGACCCCTTTTGCTTATTGGGGATTGCCGTCACTGCTTGAATTTAACTGTTCATAGTGTCTTAATTTTTTTTTAGGTTGTAAAGCTAAATCAGAGCCCCCAACAGCCTATACCCTCTGTGCTGCGTGGGCCAATTACCCATCACCCTGAGCAGCAATGGGCAGTTGTGACTAGCTGGGAGTGTCAGCTGACTGCTTTTAGCCTGTCCAAGAGCCATATGTCTGTATAAAGCTGTAATCTCGAATATGGTTTAACACTAAACAGAGGGAACATGTTAGGGGACTCCAGGCACTTTAACCAATTCAGAGAGACAAATACGGTTATGGTGACTACAGTATCCATTTAAAGTAGGATTATAATGATGTGTACTTATGTTCCCAGGGCTCCCAGTCAGCCAAGGCACTTAAAAGAAACATTTCTTGTTTCTTTCTCTGTATAAAATAATTAAACCATATTGCAAAAATTATTATTGGCACTTTATAACTATAATAAACATGACTGGTTCTAAAATTGTTCTAATGCTCACCATTCATAGAGAAAAGTGCACTGTTGGAGAGTGATAATATCAATATTTCTTTCTTGTCTGCTAGTATTTATTATAAATATCCACAAATTAATGGGAACTGTTACCAAAAATGTTACAAGCACATATTAGGCAATTTAATAATGGGGACTCAGGTGGACACATCCACTCCCTAGACTCTCAGCTACTTATGGACCAAAAGCATTATTTGCAGACGTCACAATACCATCCCTAAAGACCTTATGCCAGCAAAGAGTGTCCTGTTTAATTAGAATTGGCTGTTCTGTACATGCGGTTACATGATTACATGGCATTGCATTTAGAAAAAGGATCTTTAAAGTCAAGATTGTTATCAGCGCACTTAATTAATCCTTACGGGTTTATTACCATTGTAACATTTCAAATACACAGCTCACACTTCTTTAATAAACAGTTCTTTATAAAGTATACATTTCAGTAAACACTGCATTTCATGGAACAGCATGGACTCAGCACTTCATCACAGAATATCTCCAGAAACCAATAATAAAAGTTGTATATTCTACACTCTTACTTGGAAGTGTTTTCCTCGTTTTCTTCTTCTTTCATGTTTACTTCACTCTCCACTTTTTCACATTTGTTTTGCTCATCTATCCAATCAGATACATGCTTTAAAGCACATTCCACCGTAGACACCATGTTCTGGACAGCTTCCAGTTCTTCAGGAGATGGGTAAATTGTGGAGTGCTTAGACATAACATGGCGATCATCATTTGCAAAGGACCGTATAGATCTCTGGATATGGATAGAGGTGGGAGGGGAGAGATATGTTAACAATGAAGACTTAATCATTTCAATCTTAATAATGTGTTTGGTTATTAAAAATGGCATTACTTTTGTATTCTAGTAAATGCTTTTGATCTTATCCAAGTACAAAGCTTTTGCGTTCTCACTGATCTGCCAATCTGCTGAATGCAAAAATCAGACAAAAGCAAATATAGGTTTTAGCAAGCATCTTTTACTTGAGGTGCAGTTAGAAAAGCCCATAGGCAAGAGAGGTCACATTAATTGCATGTTTAAAAAAAAAATGCCCATAGGCACCCTGCTGTCTGAGCTGAAACTGGTAGCTGACAGAGTGAACCTCTGGTTATCAAGTGATGTAAGCCATGCTTTGTAAAAATGGTAATTTGTATTTATTTAATGGTAATTTTTATTTTATTTTTTAAGTGCATTTTAGAAAAGAAAAGAAAAAAAAAACATTTCCAAAATTAGTAAACACCAATTAAAATTTGAGTGGATCTTTAATGCTACCTATCCCGTGAACTTAAGGAGCTGACTGACAAAATAGCTAGAATTGCATGAAATATTTACCAAAAGCAAATCATCCATTAAGGTGTAATGTTAAACCTTGCATAGGTTTGTGGTTACAGGAACAAACAAAAACATGCTCACTGGTTAGCACTCCAACATCTCTATTTTATTTGACTTCCAGCAAAGGTCAATGCATGAACAAATGCAGTGTTGCACCAATCAGAGATTTAGCATTCAGCATTTCCATGTAGAGACACGGAACGTAGATACTGACACAGGAAGTAAATCTAGTGGCTGTCGGAGTGACTGTAGCTAGAGGTATAGCTAGCCAGCAATGAAAACACTGTCTTTTCTCTGAAAAGCTGACTTTGCATTGCTCAGCCTGGAGGGACAGGCCATAGACACCAGAACCACTACATTAAGCTAGGGTGGTTCTGGTGACTATAGTGTCTCTTTTAGTTGAGCAATAGCATGTAGATTCCAAGACATAATTGGAAACTATCAAAAAGCTAACTATGCTTTTCCTGGTTAAATACTTAGATATTCTTTTACATGCAATGTTTTTTTTTTTTTTCTTTTTAGCAAAATTTTAAAAAAATACATTCAAATATGGAATATTAAATGAAATATTTTACTTTCAACTGCACATATTGTAAGTTATTAAATAAATGCATATATTAAATTGAAAATACATTTCCATATGTTTTCTTTCAAGCATTTCAATGCAACTGTGGGATAAACTATGGAGGAGAATAAAAAAAAAACCTGCAGAAGCTAGCCTGAGACACTATAATCCATGGAATCCATTCAACAAATAATCTTTACTCTGATTTGCCTCTTCTCCCTTGACGTCTATCCTGCTCTCCTGGTAGTAGTCAAACTGCCTCTCTGTCTCGTTACCTTATTTGTTCTTATTGTCTAAACAATCTTTGTAAAACTGAACTCATAATTTTTCCCACCTCAATAGTCTTCCATATACGTCCATGCATATCAGTGGAACACCTATTACCCCAACATCTCATGTTCACTTCCTTGGAGTTACTTTTGTCTTACCTTTTCTCCTAACATCCAATCTGTATTTCAATTTAGTAAGTTGTACCTTAAAAATTGCCTACATTAGCCCTTTTCTAACCCAAAGGCACTAAGTTCATGCACTCATTTCTTGACTGCCAGGCACCACTTCCTGACAGACCACTACTCCCACACCTCACCCCCTTGCAAATTATTGCATTGGCTTTGAGTACGCTACATGCTATCCAATTCAAACTGCTAACACGAACAAACAAAGCCCTCAAACGCCACTCCTAATGACATTTACTAACGATATTCCTCTCATCAATATTACCCTCCTCAGCTCCTCCGCCTCCTGCCCAGCTCATTTTTTTTTTGCTTCCACTGTTGGTTCTTCCACACACACCACTTTAACTAGTTTACACAGGCATCTTATTTATCAATTCCTTCTTTCCTCTGACATGCGGTTATTCCTCATGTGTCTATACTCCTTCCTCATATAATGTAAACTTGTATGTCTGTTAATTACTTGCTAGCAATTATCCACATTCTATATTTTTAAAGTGCCGAGTAATGTTGCAGCTATATAAATAATACTTTTGTTCTTCACAGAGTAGGAGGTTTTTTGTTTTTTAAAGAGCTATGTGCAGCTCAGTTCCTCTTCTCTCAGCCCCCTTGCCAACATTTAATATGAATATTGTACACATTACTAGCAAACATTTTTAAGAATGCACTGTGGGGTTTTTCTTGCACTTTATTTATTTCAGGACATTCACCGATAGGTACATGACTTATTTGGGTTAAAAGACTGAGCATATCATTTTTACTGTTTAAAATCCATAAAGTAACAACAACAAAAATTGATGTATTTTCTAATTTGAAGAGAAAAGCAAGTATCCCACGAGGGGGCAGCTTCACATTTGAATGGGTTCCTGGAATTCCTATTTTGTTGGTATGCCCACATCAGCTAGTATGGGAACATTTTATGTCTGGTTTCTGTGCCCTTAGGGTATTAAATATTAACTCTGTTTATCATTTAATCCAGCATATATTAAAGAATGGATTTTGTCTTTATTTTATTTCTGATGGGTTGGCATTAGCTGGGGGTTATACATATTTTTGTTTAAGTTAGCATACCACTGTCAACACTGCTGGAATATCCAGTAATTCATTTTGCCATCACTAAATCATTTTTAAGTAGGTCACATCATAATGCATTGCTTTCTCCCGACTGTAAATTCTCAAAATACCGGCTCTATAAAACAGCAATACATTATTATTTATTTATAACTGGCATTTATAAAATCGCCAACAGATTCCTCAGCGCTGTACAATTAGTGGCAACCGTACAATATACACAGACAAATACAAGAGGTAGAGAGAGAGCCCTGCCCGTAAGCTGATAACCATTGAAGCGCTTTTATACAAAGTGCTTAGCTAGATGGTCTGTGAGCTTACAATCTAAAGGATACAATGGGGATTTGAGACAAAAGGTAACGGGCAAATTTGTAGGTGATGGCTACAAGAGTTAACAGAGAGAAGCAGCTATTGGTAAAATGTAAACAGAATGAAAAGGTAATTGTGTGAGAATCTCAAATAGCTGGAGGAGCATACTATATATTTAGGGGGAACCTGGGTGGACGGGAGGGAAGGTGGGTGGGGAGGGGAACAAAAAAAAAATCATGCTACATATTAGGTCCTATTAAATCCAAATTCTCAAATCTGAAGCTTTTCTACAAAACTATTTATGAAAAGGTGGAGCACTATAGAGACTGATTTTTATTAAAAAAATAAAAATAAAAAAATAAAAATTATATATATATATATATATATTATTTTTTTTTCAAGGTAGCACAAACTACCTGTATAAAGTTACTTATGCAAACAAATTGCAAAGAACAATCATAAAAGGTTTCCACATTCAAAGTACATTTAACAGAGTGCAATATGAATGCAAACCCCAAACTCAAATGAATTACTTTAAAATACCATGTAAATCCTGTTTTACAACAGAGTGCAGTGAGAAGTGTAAATCTATCCCTTAAAATAGACAGTGCCTCATTGAATGGCTCTGTCACAAAAAGTAGCGGAGTCTTTTAGGGTGCACGCTTTGCATGCTTGCCATACACCTCAAGCCTCGGTTTCCTATTCCCTTATATCAGCATAAGTCACTTTATAGTGGTAAATTAGTGTGTAATTATACATTATATAAGGTGACAAGTCTACTTTAGAGCTCCACCTATTCATAAATAATTTGGTTTGAATTAATGTGTGGTTTTAGACACGTGGTGTTTGAGCAGTTGAATAAAGTTTTAGTCACAATTGCGGCATTTACGTTTTTACATTATGGGTCTGCGTGTCCCATTATTTTATTATGCTTATAGGTTTTGAATATTGAACATTTTTCTAAAAAAGAAAATTTACAAAAAATATATAAAATGTAGAAACACTTTGTAATTATTGTTTTAGGAATATTGGTTAGGAAGGATTTTTTTTGTAAAATAATTTGTCCTGTTCTACATAACCTTGAACTGTAAATACAATTAAAAAATGCAAGAAAAAACTTAAACAATTGAAATCACTGTGCAATAGTTCTGACAATGAGGCAGGGAGGTTTGCATTAAAAAAAAAGGTCTGGGGAGTGTTTACCAAAATAATATTTTCTAGTAAACCCATATGACGGCACGGCAGGGGAGGGCTGGCAGCCTTAGGCCTGGGGGGCAAAACCAGTCAAGTGGCCCATTGCGCCACCAAATCAGTTCACCATCCATGCCCACCTTTTTCTGGTTTTATAACGGATATTGATGTTATGCTAATCAGGAGCTCTTTGCCATACCCGCTCCTTCACGGCTCTGACTTTCAATGTTGTCAGAGCACAGGCTGAGAATCTCTGAGCCTGCTCTCTGACTCACTAACTGAGCGCCGGAACCACGAGGGAGAGGATATGATCTGACTGCACCTACTGCTGGTGCGCACCAGTGGACCACCAGCGAAACGTTTAAATTAAATATGCTGGTGTACCCAACTTGTGAGCTGTGTTGGCCGCCGGGCGCCTCTGTTGTCATGGCACCCTGCGTGACCGCACAGCTTGCCCACCCCAACGGCTGGCCCTGCTGACACACACTGATGTTACTACTTAGACATCCCTCAATATTAATACAGAGATGAGAGTAAACACCAATAAACTGTGGAAACAGAGCTGATCCCCCCAAATTTATAAAGGTTTGCTTAGAGGATTTATTCAAGATTAAATCATGCCTCCTCCTCTCTCCCCCATGCGCTGCTCTGTAGGCTGGGAGGAAGTGAAGAGTAATCACAGTCTCCCAGCACAACGCCACCTGTGGCTGCATGGGGAACAGCTGTTTAATGTAATGCTTGCAGGACGGCCAGCTGCCGCAGAACCTCTTTGTTTCCGTCTCTGCAAAGGGCTCCAGGCACTGCTTGTTGTGAGTGTGAGCCACTGTAAATTAGGGGCAGAGGGCACTTGCACTGCGGTCAAGACGGGTCTGGGCAGGAGGAGAGTGCAGTGCAATCAGTGCACTCCCCTCCTGTGGGTCACCAGTAGACTGGTGCACCTGCCCAGGATCAGAGTCGGTGCAAGGATTTTTGCCGCCCTAGACAAAATATAAATTTGCCGCCCCCCCCATTGTGACATCACAATGCCCCACCCATATGATCTGCCATATGAACTAATGCCAGTGCTGCACACAGTGTGTGTTTACATTAAAAAGCCTGCAGGGACCAGCTATAGACACCAGAACCACTTCATTAAGCTATAGTGTCCCTTTAATGTGAGGTAAATTATAGATTAGTGTCACTAATAATATACTAGATTGCCTACTTACAATTAGATGAGGATGATGATGGGCTGCAGTTTGGCTCCACTGGTCTGGTGTAGAACAGGACCTCTGGAGGCTGTTTGCAACTGTGGTCACAAAATTCAACGTTCTGGGAGAATTGGAAGCAGCTCCATTTTTTGGGGGCCTCTTACACAGCTCAAGGTCTGGGCCCCAGTGCCTGACGGTGAGTATGCCCATAAGGCCCACTCATAAGTCCACTTATATGTTCCACCCACCCATGAGCTCGCTCACAGGGAGTGGAGTGTGTAGGGGATGTGTTATGTGTTATCTAATATGTGTGCTTATGGTATGTAGTGTATAGGGATACCAGTTTGTGCAGGTGATGCAGTGGGTTTGTGTGTAGTGGAAGCAGTGTGTATTTGTGTATAAGGGATGTATTATGTGTTTCTGGTTGTGTGTGAGGGATGCATTGTGTGAATCTGTGTTTGTATGCATAAGGGATGCAAGGTATGTGTCTGTATGTGTGTGCATTGAGTGTAAGAGATGCATTGTGTTTCTGTGTGTATGTAAGAAAACAGTGTGTGTGTTTGCATGTGTGTGTAAGGGTTTGCATTGTATGTTTCTGTGTATGTGTGCAAATGATGCATTGTCTTTGTGTGTAATGGATGCATTGTGTGTTTCTCTGTGTGTAAGGGAAGCATGTTCTATTTCTGTGTATGTATAGGGATGCATTGTGTGTTTCTGTGTATGTATAGGGATGCAGTGTGTTTCTGTGTATGTATAGGGATGCATTGTGTGTTTCTGTGTATGTATAGGGATGCATTGTGTGTTTCTGTGTATGTATAGGGATGCATTGTGTGTTTATGTGTATGTATAGGGATGCATTGTGTGTTTCTGTGTATGTATAGGGGTGCATTGTGTGTGTGTGTGTGTGCGCGTAGTGTTAAAGAGCTCCCTGTCTTGCCCCCTGTCCTATAGAGCTGTCCCTTCTGTCCCTTAGAGCTCTCCCCTGCCCCTTAGTGGTCTTTCCTCTCCCCCACCCTCTCCTAGCGGTCTCTTCACACACTCACCCACCCTCCCTGTGCTCTTCTCATCCCCCCTCCACCCTGCCTGTGTTCTTCTCACTCCTCCCTCTGTGTGTTCTCACCCCCCCTGTGTTCTTCTTACCCCCCCTCCTCCCTGTGTTCTTCTTACTCCCCCCTTTTTCTTCTTACCCCCTTCTTCTTATTACTCCCCCTTCTTCTTACCCCCTTCTTCTTCTTAACCCTCCTACTTCTTCTTACCCCCTCTTCTTCTTCTTACCCCCTCCTTCTTCTTACCCCATTATTCTTCTTACTCCCCTTCTTCTTCTTAACCCTTCTACTTCTTCTTACCCCCTCTTCTTCTTCTTACCCCCTCCTTCTTCTTACCCCATTATTCTTCTTACTCCCCTTCTTCTTCTTAACCCTTCTACTTCTTCTTACCCCCTCTTCTTCTTCTTACCCCTCCTTCTTATTCTTACCCTATTCTTCTTCTTACCCCCTTCTTCTTCTTACTCCCCCCTCTTCTTCTTACTCCCCCCTCTTCTTCTTACTCCCCCCTCTTCTTCTTACTCCCCCCTCTTCTTCTTACTCCCCCCTCTTCTTCTTACTCCTTCTTCTTCTTACCCCCCTCTTCTTCTTACCCCCTTCTTCTAATTACTCCCCACTTCTTCTTCTTACCCCCCTCTTTTTCTTATCTCCCCTCCTTCTTACTCCCCCCTTCTTCTTACTCCCCCCTTCTTCTTACTCCCCCCTCTTATTATCCCCCTCCCCTCTTCTTACTCCCTCTGTTCCATCTTCTTACTCCCTCTATTCCCTCTTCTTACTCCCCCCTCCCCTCTTCTTACTCCCCCCTTCTTCTTACTCTCCCCCCTCCCCTCTTATTACTCTCCCCCCTTCCCTCTTCTTACTCCCCCTCCCCTCTTCTTACTCTCCCCCCCTCCCCTCTTTTTACTCTCCCCCCTCCCCTCTTTTTACTCCCCCCTCTTCTTACTCCCCCCCTCTTCTTACTCCCCCCCTCTTCTTACTCTCCCCCCTTCTTACTCTCCCCCCTCTTCTTACTCTCCCCCCTCCCCTCTTTTTACTCTCCCCCCTCCCCTCTTTTTACTCCCCCCTCTTCTTACTCCCCCCCTCTTCTTACTCTCCCCCCCTTCTTACTCTCCCCCCTCTTCTTACTCTCCCCCCTCCCCTCTTCTTACTCTCCCCCCTCCCCTCTTCTTACTCTCCCCCCTCCCCTCTTCTTACTCTCCCCCCTCCCCTCTTCTTACTCTCCCCCCACTTTCCCCCCCTCCCCTCTTCTTACTCCCCCCCTCCCCTCTTTTTACTCCCCCCCTCTTTTTACTTCCCCCCTCCCCTCCCCTCCCCTCTTTTTACTCCCCCCCTCCCCTCTTCTTACTCCCCCCCTCCTCTTTTTACTCCCCCCCCTCTTTTTACTCCCCCCTCTCTTTTTACTCCCCCCTCTCTTTTTACTCCCCCCTCTCTTTTTACTCCCCCTCTCTTTTTACTCCCCCCTCTCTTTTTACTCCCCCCTCTCTTTTTACTCCCCCCTCTCTTTTTACTCCCCCCTCTCTTTTTACTCCCCCCTCTCTTTTTACTCCCCCCTCTCTTTTTACTCCCCCCTCTCTTTTTACTCCCCCCTCTCTTTTTACTCCCCCCTCCCTATTCTTACCCCCTCCCCTGTAGGTGGCCGAGCTGCACTCCGGTCCGCGGTCCCGGCCGGAGTGATAGGAAGGTGCTCAGTGTGCACCTTCCTGTCAGTCCGGCCGGGTACAGGAAACAGAAACTCCTGTTCCGCGCGGACAGGAGTTTCTGTTTCCTGTACCCGGCCGGACTGACAGGAAGTGCACACTCAGTGTGCACCTTCCCATCACTCC